>NW_028249660.1:0-60318 GCF_964263255.1 Lissotriton vulgaris | reverse complement strand
AGATGCAGGTCATCGATGATCTCTCGTTGTCACACCCGTTGCAGATCGATCTCCTCTCTGATGGAATCAGGAGCACTGGCGCGGCAGGCGTTGGATGCTGCGGTGAAAAGTGCAGCGGTGCCGTGTGCGGTGCCCTCAGGTCGCGGTGCGAGCAGCAGCTCAGTGGCGGCATCAGATGGAGTATTCGGTGAGACCAGGGTTGCGGTGTGAGATAAAGGCAGGGTTCGTCACGGTGCTGGCAGATCATGGTGCAGCAGCAGAGTCACTGTCGCTGAATTGCTGTCGTCGGGTGACAACTGAAGTCAATGGCACCAGCGTCGGTAAGCCAAGGCTGCAGTGTGCAACTTTGCAAGCGGTGCCCTCAAACCATGGTTCAAGCAGTGGCGTCGAGTCCAGCAGGGAGCGTCGTCATCGGGGATACCAAGGCGTCGTCGTGAAGCGAGGATGAGTGCGGTTTCCACAGGTCACAGTGCGTGCAGCGGCTCGGTGGCGGCGTCAACAGGCATCGTCTGTGAGACCAGGGTCATGGTGCAGCGTTGCGGCATTGCGGCGGTGCAGCGTTTGCGGCATTGCAAAAGCCTGGGCCACATCTCAAGGACTTGACTGTAATACACCATATACGACCTAGATCACCAACATAGACATCCGTGCCACTTGGTAAAGGTGGTGTCAAATCTTGTTGGATTTGTTGCCACACTGATATATCCAACTCTGCCAAGCCTGCCTCGCTAAATCCAAAAGCAGCTATTGCAATTCTTGCTGAGTTAAAAGAAGTTGGCGCAGGGCAATCACCCTGCCATCTCCCATGCCCTATTCCCCAAAACCTGCAGCTGACCCTCCAGCTCCACTAACCTTTCTGTTTTGTGTTTCTATTCTTCGGCACAAAAGCGAATGTCTACTCTCCGTTGCATGGGTTTCAGAGCCTTGAACAGGACCGTGGCAGATGAAGCCACGTCAACATTAAAAGAGAGGTATTCAACCAACAACCGGTGAATCAGAGACCTTGGCGACTGGTTATGCAGGTGCCAAGGTGAAATGCGCCACCGAAATGAGAACCGATGTGGACCAATATTCAAGGTGAGAGACACGGGGAAAGATCTAACAACCCCCCAAAGCAAAATCACCACTGCCGAAACTCTAGGTATACATGGACCAGTATAATGTTCACCTTAATGCAAAATAATTAACTAGAGCCCCACTTGGGTAGAAATGTACTTAATGAGGTGATAATTGCCTTGTAACAATTTTGCTGAACTGTCACGCATTGGCCAGTGATCAAGGGCTGGAGAAGCCTGAAATGCATATGGCCGGATGATTCTGGCAATAATTTCTGTGTTTGCTGCAGTGCCAAATAAAGGATTCAAGAACCTGCCGTTCGGTGCGTTTGCTAAGTGCCAATCTAGAGCTGAGTTCCTCTGTTGAATGTTCCATGTATCGCTTTGTGGGTGATGCATAGCAGCTTGAATGTGGCTCTTCTGACAATTGGTAACCAATGAAGGACCTTCAAGGCAGGGGAGATGTGGGCTTGCAGCTTTACATGTAGGAGTTGCCTGGCAACATAGTTCTTAATCCGGTGTAGTCTTTTCACAGTTGTTAAAGATGATCCTTGGTAGAGGCTATTGGCATAATCAAGCTTAGACAGTAGAAGTGAGATAGTAGCTTGGAACTTGTGTTGGTAATAACTTAATGTAGATATTGTTACGCATGAGTGAGATGATAGAGCCTTGAGGGACCCCTGCTTTTGTGGAGTACGGTTCGGATGAGAAAGGGGGGGTATGGTTGACATTTGTTCTGTTTTGAAGGGAGAATGTGATCCAGTTGAGAGCAGTCCCAGTCTATGCTGGCTTTGTAGAGTCTTTGTATTAGGTTGTCATGATCAACTGTGTCAAAGGCAGCTGAGAGGTGCAAGAGAAGTAGTGCAGCAATCCTTTTCCAGTCAACTGTGGGCTTAGGGTCATCCCAAATGGCAATGAGGGCAAATTTGGTGCTTCTTTCGGATAGAATCTTGTTTGGGAGTCTGAAAGTATGGAAATAATTTCCATGAATTGTGACATTTGGGCGAATGCTGCTCTTTCAATCAGTTTGCCCAGGATAGCTCCATTTCTAATTGGTCTGTAGTTGTTGGCGATAAGGGGTCCAGTTATTTATTTTTAGTAATGGGCGTATGTATACTTTTTTAGGTCTTCTGGAAATATTCCCGTAGTTAAGGATCTGTTGATGTTTCTTCTTACTGGCGTAGCAGCAGAGGTAGTTAGAAGAATTTTCTTGAAGGTCTGTGGTGGACATTGGTCAGAATGGCTCCTGTAGGCCTGCTTGCTTTGAACAGATCCATAAATTCCGTGTGTGATATTTGTTAGAAGGAATAGGAGTCGTATATATCTGCTTTGGTTGTGTAATGATTTGCCAGCTTGTCTGTGAAATATTGATTCTAGGGAATTTGGTTTACGGTATTCAGTGAGAATTTTATAGAGTTCTTTATTGCACATTTACCATTTTGAATTCTGTCTGAATAACATCTTTTTTTAATACTTTTTTGATTGCTGACTTGTATAATCTGTTAAGTTTCTGTAGCTAAAGTTCGTCTTGCTTTGCTTTTGTTTTGAGCGAGGTGTGTTGCAGCTTTCACATTTGCTCTTTTATCACTTTTAGCTCTGTAGTTCTGTAAGGTGCCTCCCATGAGTTATGGGTGGTGGTGCTGTATGTGGGTTATGTTTTAAGGTTCTAAATTTCCCATTGGATGAGAGGCTGTTGTAAGAGAGTTGCTGTTTTGCTGTATATGTGTTTAGTCTGGGGTAGGCGAGAAAGTTTGGCGGTAGAGTTGGTTTAAGTGGTGTATTATTTGTGCAGTCAGGAGGGTGGGCGTGCAAGTGTGTTTGTAGTTTGTGATGGAAAATATTATGAGGTAGTGTAAAGTATTATGAGGTAGTGTGTGTGTAAAATTATGATGTGCTGGTGTATGAGTTATGTTTTGATTTTGAGAATAAGTGAGACGAGATGATGATGCTGTTTTCTGAGAAGCATTTGTATGCAAAGTCTTGCTGGTGAGTGAAAGCTGAAAGGAAAAGGTGGGTAAGGATGTGTTTTGGTAAAGTGTATATGTGGTGTGTGAGAGGGGATGGATAAGGGTTAATAGTGTTTGTGTTAGATTTGAACACTGGAAGAGGTAATTTGTGCTACAGAGTTGAATGTAATGGTTGTGTGGTTGTGTTGTCTGGGTGAAAGAGGAGGAAGGTGTTGGTGGATGGAGTGATGGAAGGCTAAATAAAGGTTTGGTGGTGATAGAAAGGGGTCTTTTAGCAGTAGGTAGAGATGGTGCTTTGCATGAGCAGGCAGTGTGTGTCTGGATGGGATATACTTTGGTATAGTGTGGATTAGGGTAACGATTAAGATGTGTGGATTTGTTTGTCATATATGATAGAGATGTGTTTTGTGTGTGAGTGAAGGTTCCATTGCATGGGAGTGTGGGTAGAAAGGTGTATATGTGTGTTTGAGGTGCTTTTGGTCGTTGTTGTGGATATGAAAACTGGTTATGAAATGAAATGAGATGAAAATAAATTTATAACGCGCAGAACTTAGCCCAATGGGCATCAAGGCGCCTAACATAATATATTGCATAACCATACACTGATTAATAATAGCTTTCTCAAAATACCAGGTCTTGAGGGCTTTCTTAAAGAGGGGCAGCGATGAAAGAGCCTTAAGCTCGCAGGGGAGAGCATTCCATAGTCGGGGGGGCCACTGATGCAAAGGCTCTACCTCCCCATCTTGTCTTTTTTGTGCGGGGGATAATAAGGAGATTCAGTTGAGATGATCTGAGACATCTGCTGGGTATATAATTAGAAAGCAGAGATCCCAGTCCATCAGTCAGTCCTGCTGTAAGGGCCTTATGGACTAGGCAAGTAATTTTAAAAGAAATACGTTGCTCAATGGGTAACCAATGAAGATTCTTCCTGGCTAACGTGGCGGAGGCGGAGCAAGGGAGGTCCAGAACAAATCTCGCTGCTGCATTCTGTGTTACTTGTAGGCGATGTACCAATCCCTTGTTAATCTCAGTGTATAGCGCATTGCAATAATCTAGTCGAGATCCAACCAATGCCACCACTGTTTGTTTTCTTGCCTGCGGGGATAGGTAGTGGGCAATTCTGCGAAGGATATTTAGAACTCCCCAGTAGGTAGCTACAGTTCTATTGATCTGTAGGCTCATGGCCAGCTCGCTGTCAAAGATGACCCCCAGGTTTCTAGCCGACTGTGAGGGGGTCGGGCAGGTTCCCAGTGATGCCGGCCACCATTCACTCGACCAGGCGTCCCTGTCCTTTCCGAATATCAGCACCTCGGTCTTGTCGCCATTCAGCTTCAAGGAATTGACCGTCATCCAATCGGCCAGTGATTGCATGCAACTCCTGAAGCTGAACGCTGTGGTGCTGACAGACCGTGACAGGGACACCATGATCTGAGTGTCGTCTGCATACGACACTACCTCCATCCCCAAAGATCTTACTAGTCTAGCAAGTGGGGCCACATATATGTTGAATAGGGTCGGACTTAAAGCCGACCCTTGTGGCACCCCACATTGCAACGACTTTACAGGGGAGAGGTATTTGCCCATTTGGACCCTCTGCTCCCTAAGCTCCAGGAAGGAAGATAGAAGGTTAAGGGCGGGCCCCTCCAGCCCCAGCTCCCTCAGTCGAGATGTTAAGACTGCGGGAGAAAGGGTGTCGAATGCAGCGGTCAGATCCAATAAGACCAACATCGTGGTCTGTCCTTTGTCTACCTTCATCCTGATGTTGTTGGTCACAACAGTGAGCGCAGACTCAGTGCTGTGTAGTTTCCTGAGCCCATGTTGAGTTTGATCAAGGAATCCAGAGGAGTCCAGGAAGGTAGACAGATGATGGTTCAGGTGCATCTCGAGCATTTTGGCTGGGGCAGGTAGTAGAGAAATCGGTCTAAAGTTTTTTAGCACCGCAGGATCCAAGGAGGGTTTCTTAAGTAATGGCCTGACAATGGCCCTCTTCCAGGCCGAGGGGAATACCCCGTGCTCTAAAGCACTATTCATGACCTCCAAGATATGGGGAAGGAAGGTGTCCCTACATTCCTTCAGAGTTTTAAGCGGACATGGGTCCAGGGGAGAGGAGGACTTCGTCTTATTCAGCAGGAGGTTAAGATTTTCAAGAGTGACAGGAGGGAAATTGGTAAGGGTCTTATCAGGATCCTTTGACCATGTTTCTAAAATAGACAAATCAGTGGCTATATGTGTTCCCAGAAGCTTCCTCTGTCCTTCCAATTGCTTGGAGATGTCTACAATTTTCGTATAAAAGAAGCTTGAGATGTTGTCACAAAGCTCCTGGGAGCCTATTATAGGATCAGGTGCCTGCAATGAACAGAGGGAATCTACAATTTTGAACAGTTCCCTAGATGATGTCAAGGATGTGGTAATGTTGGAGAAGTGGTCTTGTTTGGTTTTAATGACTGAGGCCTTATATATCTTTAGTGAACTTTTGTACAGCTCTCTATCCTTAGTGTCCCATGTCCTCCTCCACTTTCTTTCCTGTCTTCTACATCCTTGTCTCATCAACCTAAGTTGCTCTCCAAACCACGGGGCAGAAGGTTTACGCCTCGCAGCATACCTAGGGATGGCAGGAGCTAAGATATCCACAGGTTAGAGTTTGCTTGTCATAAATGTATGGAGTCATTTGTTGTAAGTGTGTCAATATATTTCTGAATGGGCTAAGGTGCTTACTGATAAATGGAAAAAAGGGCAGCATTTCTGGCACTTGGCCTGGCCAGTCCCGAACAGGCCTAAAAAGGCAACTGCCCTTGTCGCCACCTGGGCTAAGATGCCCTGAGCACTATCTCAAATAGCCCTAGTGGTCAGGTAACCCCTTCGACCAATGGGAACCGTAGCCCTATCCCTAACCAATCTAGTGGTCAAGTAACCCCTTCAACCAATGGGAACCTTAGCCCTTTCCCTAACCAATCACATCACTAGCCCTAGGACCAAAAGGAGGCCAGGCCTTTACAGCCATTCACAGCCCCAGTCTTAGCAGCCAATCTGAAACCAAACCCTTAGTCCCAGGCCCGATAGAAACTATAGCACTAGGACCAATCAAAACCCTAGACCAATTCACCAATCAGTGCCCTAACCCTAAGCACTGAGTCCAATAGAATCACTACATCAGGGACAAATCAGAACCCAGACTTATCAGCTAACTAGAAACCTAACCCTAAGCCCAATAGAAACATCAGATACAGCATCCAATCAAGCACAGATGTATTGTCCAATGGCAAACTTATGTAAAGAGCATGTGACCTCAAGCACAGGTTTATTTTTTATTTTATTTTATTTTTATTTTTGAAGTTTTCTATAGCGCTGGCCAGACCCGAGGGTATTGGAGCGCTTTACAGTCGATCTGGAGGAAACAGGTGAGGAACAGTACAGCAACAAAGATTCATACAAGTTCAAAGATTAACAGAGTTGTCTGGCGCCTGAGGGGCGGCTTTGAGGTAGTGTCTTTGAGGTAGTCAGAGTTACAGGGTGAGCTGCTCCTGAAGAACAGAATCTCCTTGAACAAAGACAGACTCAATCTATCCCTTGCTGGTCCTGGTTCACCCTGTAGGTAGGCTCAAATCTAAGCCACATAAATGCTGGTTTTCATGCACTTCAAAAAAATCCCTTTTTTCTACCCCAAAACAAGGGTTAGATACACTCTCCAAACACAGTTTTAAACCTTAAAGAAGATTCAGCAGATTTGTAAACACACTCTGCTTAGCCTGTGAGGGTGTAGTTTGCCTTTTTAAATTTTGAAAGACTCAAAAGGAGGCGGGTGTGGAGTTGACCCTGCACGCCGAAGCACAGTATAGGGTAAACTAGGACAGATTTTCAAACAGTCACAGGTAGAAAACCAGCAGTTTAAACTCTACCCAATTCACAGAAACCAAGAGTTCAATTCAAAGAGTCATGGTAAAAAACTTTTTTTAGAGAACCAGTTGCACACAGGACAAGAGATACAATTCAAACAGTCACGGGTAGAAAAAACAGCACTTTTAAAGATTAAATAGTTGAGCACAAGGCTGGTTCATACAACCTTCTCTCTTCCTTTTCCATTGGGCTCTGTAGGGCACATAGAGGCTGGGGCTACAAGTTGACTGTCTTGGGGTCCGCTGCGCACACCTTGAAGAATACAACAGTTGGGGTGGAGGACTCAGGGTTGCTTGGGAGCTAGAAGACCAATAGGGAAGGCCCTGGCTGTTGGCCAGGGTGCAGTGAGTTGATTATGAAGAAAAGAATCTCCTTGGATACAGACAGGCTCAATCCACACTCTGCTGGTCCTGGTTCACCCAACAGTTAGGCCCAAATCTAAACCATTTAAATACTGCTTTACGCACACTTCAAAAAGTCCCTTTTTCTAGCCAAAATAAATCTGATCACTAAGAAATCAGGACTATCGACTGATACTTCTGATAATATAAGTACCAGTTCATACAGCATACCATCTAGTAGTGACACTGAGGGTAATCCTGTTCCAGGGGAAGGTACTTATGATGAGGCAGGAAATACAAATTATTTTTTAAAGGAGTTTCATTGAATAAGAATAGGCAGTCAAACCATGAATACCAGGTCCACAAATCTAGAAAGATCAGAAGAGGTAAAAGAAACAAAAGACCAGTCAAGGGAAAAGGTGGGAGTGCAAAGATGATCATGGACATGCAGGAAGTGATTGTGACAAGTAGATTCGAGAATATGATGTGAAAATGTTGGGTCTGTCTGACAAGGAGTTAACCATGGATATGATTAAAGTTTTGAGGAAGGGCCTGAGTTTTTGTCCATTTGCTGATTTGAATTTTCATTATCTTAAAATAGATATTTTCCACATTTGTATGCAAGCTTAAATTGAAAAAGTATGCACACAACTGATTGGTTTTCATTTAGTAACTTGATGATTCAAGATTAGAATGATATAGCCACCCTTCTTTCACTGAGTGACGGTGATGATGATCCAGTTAATGGGATTATTGTTACGTCAGCTTTGGGCATAGATATATCAAGAATTGATAATGGTTTACAACCAAAATTGGAACATACCCCAACATTATCTTCTGATAATAACTATGATGTATTTTTAAAAAAATGGGATATTGAGCAATTGATACAAAACACGCTGAGACTAAATCACAGATCAGTTAGAAACAATTTGACACATCACAAACTAATAGCTTTGAAACTACTTTAGGAACACAAAAACATAGTTGTCCTTAATGTATTAGAGAAACTAAACATATACTCAGCATGCTGTGTGATATTGCTTGGGAAGATAACATTTTATTATTTACTCTGGACGTGTTTTCCTTCTATACCAATATTTTACCAGAGTTTAGCATGCTAGCAGATAGTTATTTACTGAACAAGTGACCAATAGAATGTTTGCACCACACTGAAATGTTTTTTCTTTTTTTATATATTTGTTCTTTTTTAAGATATTTTTCTTTGCAGACAAAGCCAATGTGTATGACAATATGAATCCTTAAGGCAAATACATAGAAAGATGTTGTTTAAGAGCATATTTCATTATACAGATAATAAAAAAAACAGATGAATATTCAAGTATTGCGATAGCAATATGAGCATATTTGATGGGAAATACAACTAATCTGTTTCTCTTGTGAAACAGCTTTAAAGAAAATCAGTTCTAATAAAGTGCAAGTGCCTCATATGTTTAAATATGGTATCTTAAGAGCATATTTCATTGTACAGATAGTAAAACAGCAGATAAATATTCAAATATAACCATATCAATCAAAGCAGATATAGAGAGAAATATAAGAACTCGCTTTTCTTCTACAACAGCTTTGAAAATGATCCCAATTCTAGTAAAGTGCAAGTGCATCATACGGATAAATACTGTGTTATTATTCTTCAGTGACCTATGTTACCCAGTCACGGGGAGACACAATACAGAGTAAAAAAAGTATTAAGTGCATGATGTAATTGTAACTCTTCCCCTTTAATCTATCCTGCTAGGAAGGGCAGAGAGCATGTATTATGGATTCAAGATAAATAGTAAATAAAATGATACATATTCATACTTCTGGGAGTATCATTACTCAATTAAATTTTTTCCAGAGATCCAAACCATAAGAAGATTGGGACACGCTGATTCAGCCAATGAATAGATTGTGGAAACTCCAACTTTAACCCTGACTGGAACCAGCTCCATTCAGTCATGTAATGAATGGGGTCCAGATCTTTTGTCCCATAGTTTTTTTCCTTTACCCTTTCAGATTGTATAGGGTGGTTTCTATGTTATAGATGGCCAAGATACTAGCCCTACAACTACTAAATGTCGAAGGGTCCACACTTAGCAATTGTGAAGTGGTACAGAGTCATGCAATAGCCATCACTAAAAATAAAAAACCTGTCTCTGCCATTACCACCAGCTTGTTTCACTGCTATCTAATAATCTCAAGATCTTTAAGGCAGGAGTAATAGACACAGATGCACCTAGGGTCTTTTCCAGGAAATCCTTAATATCCTGAAGAAAACTAATCAGATCAGGACAAGATTAAAACATTTCGAGGATATCAGCTAATTGTAACAGACATCTATTACTTACCCCCCCATTCTTCGTACCCCATTAAGCTACCTTTGCAGGTGTGTAGTAAACGTCAAAGATAGACATAAAATGTTGACTGCTGAGGCTACCTGTGATTAACAAATTACTTGCCAGTTCCAGTGAATCCTCAATGAAAGTTCCCTCAATTCCTAGCTTAGCTTCCCACTTTGCATACTACAGCTCAATATCACCAGGGGATGCTTGAATCAATATCTCATAGATTTTTCCAATGCGAGCCATGCTCTTCAATGCTTGAACTATGGGTATTTTGAAAGTTGATCCTACATATTTCATGTTGCTAGTGAGAAAACACTGTAATTGTAATTACTTTAAAAGGTCTCCTCTAGCTAGCCCATATAACTCTGGCAGTTCTGAGGATAGCAATTGCCCTTCCCTTTAAAGATCGCCCAGGAATTTAATCCATCTTTTTCCCCATCTGAACGTTACTTGGTCTTGAAAGATTGACAGGAGGGTATGTGCTGCCATCAGAGGCGTGTAAATATTTAATTTTGAAATGCTTAATTTAAACTTGACCTGCCTCCATACTTTATGATCTGCTTTCAAGATTTTGAATTTTGTTCTTTTTAATAATAGCTAGGTTCTACCACTCTAACCAGGCAGCCCTTGATATCACTCCCAAAAACGACTTCATAAATAGTTAGTTTCTCTGCATCGAGAATCTTTGCTGGGATGTCCATATGTTACAGCATGCAGGCTCAATAATACAAAACAAAACTAGGGATTGCCCTTCCAGCTTGCTGTCTTGAGAGAATCATCCATGTCGATGCCCTCTGGGGTTTACTATATCCCCACAAAAACCTATAGCATATCTTTTCCAGACTTTATATCCAGGATAAACTAATTTTTAAAGGGACAGTCTCAAAAACATATAAAACCTTAGGTAGGACCAACATCTTAAGCCCCTACCAAACAATAAAAGATGTGGTCCAACCTTTCCAGTTCTCTTCTAAAGCTATCTATAATGGGGCCATGTTCAAATCAACAATTTTATCAATAGCAGCTGTAGTTTTAACCCCAAGATATGTCACCTCCGAAACTACTAATGGATTTATGCTCTGCAGATTTAAAAAATGAAAAAATACCACCTGGGCGCCCCATCGTCTCAGGTTGCGAGTCACTGATGGAGCCAATATCCAAATTTGTGGATTTCTTCTTAAAACCGTTCCTACCCAATGTAAAATCGTACACCAGGGACACGACGGACTTTATCAATAAACTGAGTGAGATTGAATTTGATAAGAACAACCATTGGATGGTAACATTGGACATAACATCTCAATATACTCAAATACCGCAAGATGAGGGCCTGGAAATCCTGAGACAAACACTTGACATAAGAGACAAACCACAGAAGATACCAATGGAATTTATAATTCAACTGGCAGAGTTTGCATTGAAACGAAACTATTTCAACTTTGATGGAGACTTCTATTTCCAAGTAGGAGGTGTAGCCATGGGCTGTCCCTTTGCTCCGGAATTAGCAATATTGTATATGTCTGCTTACGAAGAAAAATGTATTTATAACCACAATCCCTTCCTCAAATGGATAAAAAACTGGAATCGTTTAATTGACAATGTCTTTTTCGTGTGGACGGGCCCAGAAGTAGAACTATCAAACTTCCACAATTGGCTGAATGATAAAACACAAGAAATAAAATTCAGCCATACGGACAATTTTTATGGATCCGTAGAAACTGCCAACATAAAGATGAGTTCATGAAACATGCCATGAAATTAACAGCAAATCTGACAGAACGTGGATACCCAAAAAAACTACTCAAAAGATGCATGAATAGAGCGTGGTGGACACCACGTGAATGCCTCCTAGAGAAGAAGACTAAACAAGAAATGGACCGAATGGTACTAGTCAGCACATACTGCCCCAATTCGAACATGCTAAAAAAAGAAATCAAAAGCAATTGGCACTTGATAAAAAACCTGAATGAGGAATTTTCAAAAGTGCCTTTATTTGCGTTTCGTAAAGAAGCAAGCGTGTAGAAGTGTGGCTCAATGGTTAGGTAGAGAAGTGTGACTCAATGGTTAGAGGGGCAGACCCTGATGCAGAGGTCTAGCCCGGGACCAGGGTTCAATTCCCTGCCTCGGCGGGTCTTGGGCTCAAAAATTCCACGGACCTGATAATTCTCGCCTCGGTGCCTATTCCAATCATGGAGTCCCACTCTGCAACTCTGGGCAATAGCTTACTTAATCTCCACAACGGCCCCCACAACGCTAAGGATGCCTGGCCTCCACCTTGGGGGTGCCCAGGAGTGGACGCCTCACAGGGAAAGCCTTGAGACCCTTGCGGGTGAGTAGTGCGCTATACAAGTATCAATTTTTATAAGCATTGCAAATAAACTTATAAGAGCATCTATGCCTGCTAAAGAACAAGTTACCCTTAGAACAATGATTGGCCTACCACCAATTCAAGCCCATCATAAATGTGGCAGCTGCAATTGTTTTGCAACTACAGAGGAAGGTATCACCTTCAAACATAAGGCAATCTCATGGAGACCTGAAACATTCACCAACTGCAAGTCACGTTACGTCATATATGGGATAATATGTCCATGTGACTTATTGTATGTTGGGAAAACTAATCAGGAGATTAAAACCAGAATCCAACAACATAAATCAAGAATAAAACGGAAGGTACCCAATGCACCATTGGTGCAGCATTGGCAAGCAAAAAATCATTCGGAAACTGATTTGCATTGGACTGTGATAACAAAGGTCGAACAAGATAAGAGAGGAGGAGACCTTGAAGCAAAGTTATCGCGATATGAGGCAATGATGATTGCCAAATTCAATTCAGCAACTGAAGGGTTAAATGAAATTTCTGAAATGTATAAACTATCGTAGACATAAGACTCCAGATGGTTAGAAAAGGTGATTTCAGGTTAATACTGAGGATATGCTTGATGAAATGACCAACTATGATCACGACAGACTCACCAAAACATTCCATCTGATATGGTAAATCGATTAATGAACCTGTTCTAAGATGGCGGTACCATCGTTAAAATTACAATAATTAAATTGACATCAAATCAAATACTTTGATCACTCTGTAAAAGGTCCGCAATTTTGTTTTCCAAAAACAGAGTGAACATCGAAGCTTTAGTCGATGTTGCGGAAAAGAAACAAAGGTACATTAACACACTCCAAGATGGCGCGACCCGGAAGTGGTGTATATACGGCCCGCAAACCGGTAACAAACCGTACGAGTACCCGCGAGTAAATAGACCCCCAGGAGCCGGAGCTCCAATGAATCAAGTCCAGAATTAAGGTAAAGAGCTAACTTTATATTTTTTAGTGCGAAAAGATCCAAAACGCTATCCCGTAAGAGCTAGCTAGGGAAATGAAATGACACAGAGACACTGCTTTGTCATTTCAGGACATCACCAATAACAGATTCCGGCTCCCCACAAAGGCTTCTCTCCTTGAAGTTAATGTGACAACGGACACTCAATGGTCACATACAACCAATTAGGCAGAGAGTAACGTAGTAACAATACTCTTTATAATTTCAGGAGAGAGCATTGAATAATCAAATAAACATACAACCCCCCGCCAACCAAAAACAAAACATAGGTAAGAACGACTTCATATAAGAAAACGATTGTTTGAGTCCTTCAAAATAGACAATATTTTGACCTAATATAAATCGCATTGTCCATTTACAGAAAGGTGGTGTACACAACAAGACACACCGGTGAGTAAGATATTGTGAGCGTGAATTATTACATCATACACAGAGCATCCATAGACAGCTCGGCTGAGCTCTATGTTTTAATGTTGTTTAGGTTGTCCCGCGCCGTGGGCTTGAGGACTTCGACTAATTGATTTGATTTCACTTATACAGAGGTAAGAGGTTGAGAGGGGGCTGTTGAGCCACATAGTAACTTCGACATTTGGTTAAGAACAAAAATCTAACCCAGGTCTCCCTTCCTCTATTTCATTTTCACAGTGTGTGGTCCTGATGAGAACTCGATAAATACGAAGAGTTCGAAACGCGTAGACCTTGTGTGTTTTTCGTGCCATAAGAATGTAAAAAGAATATAGAAATTTCCTGTGAAGATTTACAAATAGGCTCAAAGGAATATCTATGGCATTATAGAGAAATAATCCATATTGATTTCTGAATAACTGTTAATATGTATCATGTATTGTAGAGTGTGCCTGAGAGTGTTTGATTGTGATTCACAAATGTGCGTATGTGTGAGTGTTGGAAGGGGAGTGTTTTAAATGTATATAATGTGTTTCATATTTTGTATGTTATATGTTTTGTTAAACTGAGAAATTATCTAGAAAAAATCAAAAAAACTCAAATGAAGTAAAAAGTCAATAAAAGAAGATTTATTCAAGAGTCTTAGATCCCCTCACTTTATGTTTAAATCGATTGTGAGATGATGACATCTTGAGAAACAATTAATGGCAGCATTGGCGCTTTTTTATTGTTGATATACTGCAGATTTTCTGAGCACAGAATCTAGTTTTATCCACATCTAGTTTATATCCTGAACAAGCTCTGAACTGGTCAGCTAAGGTCTTAATCTATGGGAGTGCCGTAATCAGATCAGTAGTGAGTACCACTATGTCATCTGCATATGCCAGTGCTTTGTACTCAGCCCTATTTACTGTCAACAGTTTGATAACAGTATTTATCTTTAGTTTATCTAAAAAGGGATCTATATACAGGGCAAATAGTAGGGGAGAACACAGGCCCTGTTCTCCCCAACTCATAAGATTCAGCCCTATGTTGTGTAAATTTCATTGCCACCTTGGCCTGAAGTGTTGGTTAATTTTAGATTTCTATTGCTTGTTGGATCCCCCGGATATCTTGACCCTTAATCACCTTACTCATAAGTTTGGTTTCTGCTACTCTTAATTGTTCATACTAACCATGAATTTCGACCGGTATCATCTAATGGTGATGAAAAGAAAAGTTCAAGGTTTTTCCTTGGACCACAGCTTTAAAAGTATGCCAGACTACGATGTCTGGTGCAGTTCCCCTGTTACTCTCGAAAAACTCGGAAATCTATTTAGCCATTTGATCTCTATACATTTGAATAAATAGAGGTTTTCTCTCAAAAGTCCTGAATGTTTGATCTCTAATAACCATTGTGAGAAGTTAGCCTGGCATATGATGTCTACTAGTTCTAGTGGACACCTTGCACCAGTCTAATCCACCCTTATTGATATTGGTTGTAAAGTCAACCTTATAGAAAGCTATCCTAGTGGAAGAGGAAGAAACGCTGTGTCGAGAAAGGAAAGGAGAAAGGAAGAAAATCTGGGGTTTCTCTGCTGCTCCGCTATCGTTGTGTTGTAGTGGCGGCTCTGACATTCTAGGAACTGCAGTCAGCGGCCGTTCTCTGTCTGGGAGCCCGGGAGGGGTGTCAAGGGCGTGTGTGGCAGTTTCAGCTTTTGGGGCGGTGTTGGGGTGTGCGGTGTGTTAGTTCTTGGCGTGCCACAGCCGGAGGAAGAATACTGAGCCCGCGGCTGCTGGTTGCTGGTTCCTTTACTGTGACGACGGTAGGCTCCAGGATACAGGTACCGGGGTAGCAGGCGAACCGTCGGTAAAACCGAGGGAACCAAGTGAGATACCTTTTTTTTTTTTGGGCTCGGACTGGTGGTTTAACTGGCGCTCAACTGGAATATAATTTGCAGAGTGCTACTGTGCATTTGAATTAGAATCGTTACCCGCACAACTCATGTTTGCTGCCATGGTTTATCTTTTTCTGGAAACAAAGTCGGTGCGAGGGAACTATTATAAAAATAACAATAAAAGTGAGATAAAGACTATTATATTCCCCGGCTGCTGGACATTCGCTGGACATTTAAATACTACATCTGCAACTGCTTTTTTTTTGTGTTGCTGTGTTGGGTGTTGAGCAGTGTTTGGCGGTTTGGCAACTCCAACAACGCCTTACTGGTGCTACATCAGCACTTGGTGACTGAATCTGCGGGAAGAAAGTGCACACAGGCTGGGAAGGTGGAATCAGCTAAAAGGTCGAAGAATAGGGCGAGTTCCCTATTGATCTGTAAACATTTGTTATAACTGATTGATAATAGTGGCAGAGTACAACAGGAAAAATACGTAGACAAAAGGTGACACATAATTCTAGAAACATGCGTTCTGGAAAGGTGAGGACACTAGGATCAGCAACAAAACGCACAAAGAGAACACAACACTCTATAGTATCAAAAAAGTTAAAATCAAATACTCCAGGGTTGAATCAGTCTTTAATCTCTCCAATAGCATGGATGTTCGAGAAATCCGGTAAAATACCGGTCAAATTTCAATTTATGAAGGACCCAACTGGAGCTTTAATGTCAATGGGATTGGAAGCGGAAAAGGATAAATGACAGACCCCCATTAAACCTCTATGTAACAAAACAACTAATAAAAAAATTGTTCAACTTGATCAAAATAGTGATGAATTCCAAATCACAGACCAAGATATAATGGCTGGAACTCAACTGTAAGGGACAATACAGCAAGAAAATTCAAAAGAAATGTATACTTATGATGGCTGCGGATGTAAACTGCTCCACAGATGATCTAGACCTAAAATCTCCTGGAGCCTATCACCCATACCAGGGAGTCAGGATGGAACAAAACCCAACAAGGATTTCTATAGAAGTCAATGTAGAAATCAAGAAAAGGATGTTTTAACACCCGAGGAAATAAACAATCAATTGGGACAACATACTGCCAAGTCTGAGAATGTCATTTATAAAGACACTGATAAGGAAAAAGTAAAACAACTTATGCCACTTGAGGAAGATGAGGTGGGAAAAAAAGAAACTAACGACCCAGATGAAAATGTAAAGGATAATCTTAACGCGGAACGTATAATCGCCCAGGGTAACAAACATCTTAATGGCAACACGCCACATAACATCCAACTGGGAACTAAGCACAAAGGATTTGGGATAACTTGGGATATTTACTACGAAACCTCGACTCTCACTCTTGAGGCACTTCAAAACCAATCAAATAAAATGGATATACAAATTGATCTTCTAAAAATTATGGCAAATACTGTTGTGGGGATTGATAATAAACTTGCCCAACTTAATGATCTGATAACTAGAGCACAGAGAGATAATGAAAAAACGACCACGGAATGTATATACCTACCCATTATCGACAAATTAGCAGCATTACCAGAAGTTTTGTCTTCTATAATTGAAGACACTAAAAGGGACATTCAAAAGAATAATGAGACAGTCAATACGAAAAATTTTATGACTACGGAAAAGAAAGAAAACGAGAATATGAAGGTGACTGAAATTTCTGAAGGCCCAGAAATAATAGCATTAACAAAGCAACAAACTAAAGCAAAACTACAGGGTGAAACACTAAAACTACCAGTTCTGCAAGCATCGGAACAAACTGGAGATGCAACAAGTAGTAAGGAAAAAAAAGAGGAACAGATGTATAATGATAAGAATACGGATTGCTTCACTATGATGTCAAAACGTCAAAGAAAGAAAATATGTAAATCAAGGAAAAACAAAAAATCCAAACAATGTGTTTCTATATGACCAGATAATGAGCAGATATTGATAACCACTGATGCAACTCAAGATGGTAGAACCAAATATTTCCCCATCTTTGGACAAAAACCATCAAGCGGAATGTGTCAGACAAACGGGGCCACATTAAATCAAACTGAAAATCCAATGATGGAGGAAAGTAGAGTAGTAGAAGAGTGTGTGGCCACTGGGACCCTAGATAATCCAATCCTTGGCGCAACTCAGCAAGCAAGTAGAGCACCACAAGACCGTGTGGCCATTTCAACCCTAGATAACCAACGCCTTACAGCAACTCAGCACGTAAAGCGAAAGGAAGAAGAAGAAATATTTCCAATTAATTTTATCCTTAAAAAAAGGATTGATGGGAGCCCAATTGAATCAACCCAAATTACTATTCCTCATCAAACTCACAGTGCTAAGGAAATAAGAGAAAAAAATCCTGAAACAACAGCAAGGGAGGAGGAGATAAGGTCTACAAAACCGATCCATTTATGCTGCACGGATATGCAGATTACTATATAAACACGAATAAAACGCATACATTTGGTCCCCCGAGTGGGGGCCAGGCAATTTTTATTTCTAACTCCATATGGGCAAACCATGAGCAAATTAATTCTGGTAGTAAGAACATCCTAATAGTTAAATTGAACTATAAAACATCAAACTAAGCATCCAAATCCCTGTACTTAATTAACGTATATATCCAGCCAACACTTACGAGTAGGGAAGCAACCTGTGCAACAATAAGCAATCTTTTAATTAACCAAAGGTTGGACGGTCCTATAGCAGATTACCTGATTACTGGGGATTTTAATTTAAACTTAATGTCATCTCATATAAGAGACGATATAACTCAATCACAAGACCATAAAAGGTCAATTCCCCAGCAGGACCTAGGAAAAGAGAACATTTCCACTACGAACAAAATGGGTACACAACTTGTTAAAGATATGGAAGCGATGGGTCTTCGCATTCTTAACGGCAGATTTAAAACAGATGTGCCACCAGCATATAGTTATTTTGGGTATAACGCAAAGTCTAGGATTGATTATACCATGACGTCGCTAAGCATGTTTCAGAACATTATCTCGTATGAGTTACAGAAAGCAACAGACAGTGATCACTGTCAGCAGATAATAACATTGAACATTAAAAGCACTGCAAATCAAGCATACCAAACCGTCCAGGGGTGCATTGGAACAACAAACTATAAAAAACTGTTTGGAATGTAGGAAACAGAGAAATAATGAATGAACACGTGGAGAGTCTCTTGGAGATTTGCTTCAAAGATAAAACAGCCGAAACAGTGATAGAGCAATGGGTGAACTTTACCAAGAAGGTGGTCAAAACCCAATCGCAATCACAAAGAAAATGGAATAAAAAGCATCGTAAAGAGGAAAATAAGGAAAAGGAATCCTATATAAACCTCCCATATACAATAACTAAGTTAAAAAGAGCCCGGAATAAGATCATTAGGCAAACAAAGAAACAAGGTGTAAAAGAAGAAACTTTGGGCGAATTGAAATCATTAAACCAATATCTGAAAAAATGAATATGGAGTGAGGAAAACCAAGCAAAACAGGCAATTTGGGCTAAAATATTCCATGCTAGTAAACAAAAGAACCCAAGAGAATTCTGGAAAATCATCAATGGACTTGTTAGACCAAACAAACAAGTGGTTACATCTCCACTAACTGAACAGGAATGGGTTACTTTTCTGAGAAATCATCTAAACCAGAAGAATACAGGTACAAGGAAACCAACAAATTGTATCTCACCAGCAACGATAATACGGTCAGAGAAATAGGAAGTAATGACAGTAATACGGAAATACCTATACAAATAACAAAGGAGGAAATAATAAAATTAATTAAAAAACAGAAGGATGGAGCTCCTGGACCAAACGGCATACCATTTGCACTCTACAAAGAAAATCCAGAACTTTGGGCGATGCACTTAGTGGAGAAGTCATTCAAAAAGAAGTTATACCTGAGTCATGACGAGGATCTTTAATCACGCCAATTTTCAAAAAAGGAAATTGGGCACTCGCAGAAAATTACAGGCTGATCACATTACAGGACACAGACGCCAAGTTGTTTGCCATGATTTTGCTAACGAATCTTAGTGAATGGGTACTCGAAAATAAGATACTGCCCTTAAACCAAACGGGCTTCATACCAGGTTTGGGGACAACAACAAATATATTGGTTTTGTCGCTGCTTATGGATAAGTCAATCAAAGCTAAACAACCACTCTATCTATGTTTTGTAGATTTTAAATCTGCATTTGACTGTGTTCAAAGAAACCTATTATGGAAAAAACTCCAGGAACAGAAAATACCAGCGGTTCTTCTTAGGCTGATTCGTCTCCTATATAGTAATTCGTGGGTTAGGGTGAGGATGGGGGATGGACAGACCTTATCAAAGGAAATCCCCGCAACTGAAGGACTAAAACAAGGATGTGTTTTAAGTCCCTCTCCTCTTTAATCTTTTCCTGTCTGATCTAACTGGGATATTGGATGAATTGAACGCTCACCCACCGAAATTAGGTGAAAAGCACATCACCAATCTGCTATACGCAGACAATGTCATCCTTCTGAGTCACACTCAAGTTGGATTACAACGTCTAATCAGTCAGACACAAATGTACGCCAAGTAAAATGGGATGGTGATCAATAAAACAAAAACCAAGATTATGGTAGTCACCAAGAATAACAAAATAAGATATAAAAGCAAATGGTACTTGAACAAAACCAAACTGGAACAAGTAGATGTATATAAATACTTGGGTGTGCTTTTCGATGACAAGGGTAATTACCAGTTACAAAAAAAGGATATACAACGGAAGGCTAACGCACTGACTGCAGCATTTAGAATTGTACAGAAGTCACTTAGTAACCTTACATATGGTCCACTTCTGAACATTATAGGGTCAAGACTCCTACCTACTATCACGTACGGTAGTGAAGCTTCAATGGGAAAGGACTCCGAAATAATAAATAAGGCCCTTACAAGAACATATAGGGCACTATTTCAACTCCCAGCAAATGCATCATCTGCACAAATTAGGTTGGAGTTTGGATTAACCAATCAACGCTACGCGAGGCAAGGTCAATTTATTAAAATCTGGAAACGAATAAAAAATGACCACGATAATGAAATATCACAGCTACTTTGGAATGAAATAAATAATAATGTAAACTCAACCGCTTGGATCTACCTCAAGGAAGCGATAGATGAGTTTGCAGTTACCTCTATCTGGGAAAATAATATAACCAATGCTTCGTTTAAAAAAATAATTAATAGAACTGCAAGCCAATTAGCCATTGTAAGCGACAAAGCTACCCTTATAAAGAGGAAACATGCTTGGACAATTATAAATGCTTACAAAAAAAAAGGAAATACAACATTATTTGGAACCACCTTGGACTGAAAAAAATAAAAAGGTGTTTCTTAAAGCGAGATTTGGAATTATGCCGGGATTATGTCATCTTCCTCCGTGGAAAAACATGGAAAAACAAACATTATGTAGACTGTGTAATAAGGGTGAGGAGAATATCCTTCACCTATTATGTATTTGTCCTGAACTCCTAAATGAGAGAAGAGCATTACTTAAAATACCGCTCAAAATGCGTGGAATAAGGACATGCAGACAGGCCCTGATAAGGCGCCTTCACTCAGATGACATAATTTTGAATGCTACTTTTGTAAGGTTCCTACTAAAAGTGGAAAGGAAATTAGGAGAATAATACTTTTAAAATGTAATTTATTATGAAACAAATGAATTTTATGAAGTAAGGGTATTTTTAACTGTTTTAAACTTAAATTAATTTAAACTTGTTTTCTGCATTTGCAACTGTAAGATTTTAAATAATCAAACAATAAAGATTTACCTATCCTAGTGGTAGCATGAACCAGCAGTCTTCAGGCTAAGACTTCAGTAGGCGAGTTAAGCAAGTTTTTTTTACCATATATAATCCCTTGAATACCAAATGAAAGGACACCACACCAGGTATATATCAAATATATATGTATTTAATCTAAACACAACCCCTCTGCACTCTTTATGAGGTCAGAGGTAAAAATACAACTCACACAGTTAATATATGATAAGTTGCACACTATACGTTATGCCCTAGGGGCCTCACAAACCATATACTAAGAAAGTGGTATAAGTACCACGTGAGAGTTAGAAAGCAGGCCTAGGGCCTGTAGAATCACTGGGGCTAAATTAAACAACCAAATATTAGGAAGTAGGAGCCGCGTGCAGTGTCTAAACACAGGCGCGAGTTCCCATTGACTTTCTACAGAGATCGTAAAAGATGCAAAGTTACAATTTAAGGACTAGGATGGAGCCCTTTTAAACTAGGACACTTTGAGAGTCAAGACCCATGATGGGAGCACCAAAGTACTTTTGTTATCTCACCCAGGGAACCGGGTGCATAGGTGTCTTTTCGTGTCGGATTTCGTCGTCGTTTCTATGGAGAGCTGCAAAGAAGTGCTGCAGGCGACCAGAGGAAAAGTGATTTAGAAAAAAAAGGGACCCCTACTTCTAATGCCTTCACTACTAGTAGGGAATAAATCGAACTATTTTTTAGAAGAACGAACAGTAGTGAGCTTAATAATTAAGCCAAAAAACCCAAGGAAACAAATAAACTAATTAGATAATTATAGTGACATGTAGACAAAATTGATAGAAACAAACCATGCTTTTTATATTCTAAATTAGTTTGTGATTTATTTAAATATTTTCTTCATTTTTGTTGAGAATTTCATTTATAAAAAATACATACAAATCATTAAAAAGTCAATAACATACATTAAGTGATTTCAAAAAGTTATCTATACATATTCAAAAACACAAATAAAAAAGAGGGGGAACAAAAAACAGCACAAATGACTCTGATGACAAATCGGGTTAGTGGAGTAAGCAAAGCGGTGGATGGAGACTCTACGCGCGTTTCGGCTATTGCCTTCTTCAGGAGTCCGTCATTTGCATTAGGACAAGAAACTTAACAATAGGAAGAAAGTGTACACTTATTTGTATAGATCTCTTGAAGGTCAGACAACTGGATGCAACCGTACTCTGTATCTCGCTTGCTAGTGTCCGTATTATCCTTATTAGAGTGATACTATTAGCGCTTGCAGAGGTATTGAATTAGTGTCAATGGATAAACAACACTTATGAGCTGGTCGCTCTACCTTCGGTTAAAATAGATATCGGAACGCGATGGCAATCCAGGGTATAAGTTACTATGAGCAATAGGCGATTGCAATCTAATTGATAATTAGCGCTCGAGTACACTTGAACTTCTTTTGGTCATGTATCCCTCCTTATTGGAAAAGTGTCCAGGTGGATCCAAGGGTGTATCGGAGATTTGAAGAACCTGAAAGCAGAGGGGACAGAGTTTGGGTAACTAGCCAGTGACCGGGAAGGTACCAGGAAGGAACCAGGTGATGATGGGTGCTTGAAGGTGAAGAAGGTGAGTTTGTCTCTTCAGCCACGAGGTCCAGGAGGCATCGATGATGACCAGGATCTGGATTCTAGCTGTCCTTTAATGGATCTAGATGACTGCAGTGTCAGTATCTGGATTAGACCCAACAATCCTTGGCAACCGCAACCCATGCAGGATGTCAAGATTGGCTCTGTTGCAGACCAGCAAGGTCTGTGGCACTTCTACTTTTCAGGGAAGCTGGAGCAAATCTTGAGCAATCAGGATAGCAACTTAAATTCAAGGTGGCGTCTTCAGGGGGCTCACTAGCCAAAAGGCAAGGAACCAGGAAGATGTGCCAAGCTCAAATGCAAAGGTTGGGCCCACAGGACACTCGAGGAGTGTGGGGGCCTGGGCTTCGGTGCAAATGGTGCTCGGGGCTAGGGTTTCTCGTACCCCAATGCACAACTTACTGAGGCTTCAGGAAAGGAGTGCAGGTAGCAAAATGCAGGATGTCCAAGTTGTCTGGTCCCATGTCTCTCGTGTCCGCCACGGGTCTCAGCTTTGCTGTGGATATGGACCAGGGTCAGAGAAGTCTATAAGTCCAGTTCTTGAGTTGCAGAGTCTTCAGGTTCCGACGGGAGCTTTGAAACTGCAGACTGGCAAAGTTGCTGTTGGTGCCTGTTTGCATAGGGGGTCACTCCTTGACCACAAGGGAGATGTCTTCTGTCTTCCAGTCAGAATGGGATGTTGAAGGTCCAAGATATGTCTTACAAAGATTCATTCAGGATAATCTAAAGTCCTGGGGACACAGCTCCTATGCTTATACTAAGAAAGGGGGCTGGATTAACTGACTAGATCCCTCCTATTGGTAGACCTGAGAAGGGGGTGCTTACACCCCTTTCTCTTTGTCCGGTTTCATGCCAGAGCTGAGGCTGGAGTGTCCCAGCAACTGGGTTGAACGGGGCTATGCATGGAGCACCTTGTGTGCCCCAGGCAGTGTCTAGATGCATTGACTGAATTCAGCCCTCCCTGACCCAATACACAAAACCCCTGTCTGGGGAGCCACACTAAAGTCGAAAAACCGGAGAATCACAGCAAAAAGTGGGGATGACCATAGGAAGCAGACCCTACTCTCCTACAACCACCATTGTTTGAAATTCTATTTCCAAAGGATTATAATCTGAGACATCCCTCAGGAAACTCTCAATCCCAACTTAACCCGCCAATGTAGTTGAGAGAAAAAAACAAATCTAGTCTTACTAATTTATTATGGAGAGCTAAGTAAAATGTGAAGCTTGGGTCAAATGCTTTATGTTTAGCCCCAGTATCTACCAGCCCATGTTCCCTCACCAGCCCTTGCAGTGCCTTGAAAACGTTCAGTTTTTTTCCATGGTATACTTAATCTCCATAGAGATTGAAGTGGCTATCTAAATGGATGTTTAGGTACCCACAGAAAATTAAGGGGTGTGGTCATCGAGAAAGCTCTGTATTTAAGTAGTTCAATACCTCAGACGCGTCTAGATTGGACCCATACACAGAACAAATTGTGAAAGATGCATCACCAGTGGCCAGCCCATATTCCGTTATGGCCCACCACACAAATGTATCTTCTCTGACTCGCTTAGAGTTACCTATCCCTTTTTTTGTTAATACTGCCACCCCTCTTGATGTTGTCCCTCGATGGGTACATACTACACTATACCCCAATTCCTTTAGCCACCCTCGATTATTCCATCATTTGTGGGTCTCTTGGAGGCAAACCACATCAGCCTGCATAAATTGTAGATTCTTTTCTATTTTGCCCCTTTTGTTCTTTCCATTAAGGCCACAGATATTAACAAGCACATCCAAATTGTACCTCCGATCATGTTTATAACCAGACACCCATACTCTTCCAGTGCTGCACGTTATAATAATGCTCTCTACAATATGCATTTTCTTGCTCCTTACAACGCTGAGGATGCTATGACAAGTAATACAGAAAAAGTCAATTATTTACATGTATCTCCCCAACGTACTACCTCTCCAAAACCCTCCTCCCCTCCATCACTGCCTCCACAAATTCTTGCAAGCATTTGGACCACACAGGTCCTGTGATGAAGTGTTACCCTTCCTCTCTTTTTCTGCCCCCCAATGTGAGATACAAAAAGACAACGCCCAACCAAATGAGTACCCTTTAATCTCATTGTAGATCAGGTTTAAAAAAATGGAAGGAGAGTAGAAAAAAATAAAGGAGACAAAGAACCAGCTATTTATCCTCTCCCGGTCCTAAGCAGACTTATATGAGGGTTTGTAAAAACTCTTTCACCTTAGTCTCCGATGTAAAAAATGAGGCGTATTCCTCTAAACAACTTTCAGCTCAGCAGGATTCCTTAAAAAAACCTCTGCTCCTCTGCTCTGAAATGGATGAATCAGCTGTTGTAACCGCAAGTGGCGTTACACCGTAGAATGGCAGAAGTCAGGTCTGACGAAGAAGGTATAGCCATTAAAGGAGCGCTGCTGATATGGTCTAGCCAGATCAAAACTTGCCTGGTGGAAGAGAAAATTACCAACATATATCAGAATCGCTTGAGGTTTACTCCCTTCTAATGGGGCAGACCTTTTCTACTTAAATGGAAACCTGTGAGCGCGTTGGATCTCCTGAGCCCAATCCCAATTCCCTAGCTCATGGAGGGCACCTTGAAAAAGGTCAACAACAAATTTACCACGTTCTCCCCTTCCACTCTCTCTGATATACCCAGAAACATCAAGTTATTGCGTCTCAGCCTATTTTCAAAATCTTCCAGTTTCCATTTGGTGTCTTTCATTCAGTTTTCCAGGGATACTGTCATTTCTTTATGTGATGAGGCCTCATTTCCCAATGAAACAATCCTATTCTCCATATCAGCCATTCTCTCAGTAAACTTAGAACACATTTTAGAGCCCTTGCGAATGGCCCCCTGCATTTTCAGGCTGTCTGGGTGCTGCAGCTTTCTGAGTGTGTCTCTTCCCTATGAGCCATGATTTTTTTATATATAGACTCTAAAGAGGTGGCCTCTGCTCCTCCCTGTAGGGGATTGGCACTTGCTGCCCCATTACCTTCCAAGCCTGAGAAGATAGAATAATCCTAGAGAAGCCCCCAAGCTCCTGCTTCATATTTTTACTCCTTATGACTGTGGCAGTATCCTTTGGAAGTCGCCTTGTTTCCCTTCCAGGCTGCTAGATTCGCTCTCTTGGCTACAGCTCTCTACATCTGACCAGTCAGATATATCCTATAGTGAAAAGAACTTATCCGCAGATTCAGCCTCCTGGCCCCATTTACAGCTAGGTTTGCCACTAGGTGCTCGCTCCCTATGCGTGAGGTTGGATAACATATACATTATGTGCCTCTTTGGTAGACAGTTCTGTATCAATATGTTGATTGGGGATCCTGTCTTCCCTTCCCCCTTTTTCGAGACCCTCAGCCCCATGCCAAATCTTGTATAGGGAGGGCTTTTTTTTCTTTTTTTTGTCCTCATTAGCCTTTACGCCACCCATTTCTAACCAAACGATACCGTCCATGGGTTTTTTATCTCATCTGCCGGGACCATTAACAACCACACTAGTAGTGCCAGCCCAAGACCACTTCTCTATCTATGCCACCCTTTATGAGAGGTTGGTACATAGGTGAACCCCACCGTCTCGTTGAAAAACACCACCGGCGAGATAGGCCGAGGCCTTAATCATTGGACTGAATTGCTTACAAATCCGCTTAACCCCTTACCCTAAAAGAAACGCTCTTCACCCAAAGTGTGCCAAAAATAATGACCAAAATTTACATTTAACTTTTGTCGGACCCAAAGTATCCATTTTAGCTGTGAATCTCATAGCTCGCAACCAGTCTGAAATCCCTGGAGATAGGGGGGATACCCAAAGTTTACATATCTCTTTACGGGCTAAAAGTATCCCATAAAATACGAGTTTAGCTTTATCATCCATACTTTTTATCTGCAGATTCAACCTTCCGGTTATAATAAGTTCAGGGCTTACCTTAATAGTATGCTCAATAGCTTGGGACAAGCAGCTACTTACTTCCTCCCAAAACTCTTTAATATTTGGACACTCCACGAACATATGCATATCCTTCTCATTGGGACTTCTACATTTTGGGCATTCCACCAGCCCTCCAGGATTGAACTTTGAAAGTCTATATGGAGACCAATACGCTCTGTGGAGTGTAAAAAGATGGTTTCGCCTTAAATTTGCGGGTTTAACAACTTTATACAACATAGCCATAGTTACTTGCCATTGAGTGTCAGACGCGAAGTCCGGCAAGCAATCCATCCACAGAGTTTCTGGCAATAAGAACTGGCTGTCCACCATCTCCAACATTGCCCAGTACCAAAGTCCTACTTCCTTTTTATACACTTGGCTTGAGTGGATCTTCTCTTCCAATTCATTCTGCAGTCCCACGATGATTTCAGCTTTACCGGCCCAACTATGAATTTGCAGATATTTAAATTTCGATATAGCCTGCCCCCAGATGGATGCTCCCTGACTCCACCCAACCAGCTTTCCATCCGGAAAAAGGTGTCCCCATACTTCTACCCCTGCTGATCTTAGAGGGAGGGTTTTGCTCACCTCTTCTTTTGCGCTTACCGGATGATATTGCTACTTGCGGTGATCCAAGTCCAGATGGAAGAGTGGGGAGATAGTCAATGTCCCCTCCTTATCTATCCCCCTGATTTCCTGGGAGAGACGGACCAGCTGGAGCAGTCGCCTTCACTATAGGAGCTCTTTCACTCTCTCTAGGAGCCATTGCTGTACACGGGGGCTTTTTGAATAAATTTGACCAGGCTCCCTCAGATTCAGTGGTTCCTACTGCAGAGCCCTTCAGAACAGCTCCGACTGAATCTGGAGCTGATTTCCCTTTGGATTTCTTCATCAGTATTGTATGCGTGCGAGGTGAGCCTGATTCGGACCTCGTAGCAGCTCCGCAGCTCCTAGTTTCCCTGGCAGCCTTCAGCGGAGACATCTCCGGTCCGCCTTTCTGCCCGACTTCACCCCTAGCACCCATGAGGAAAGTAGCCACCAGGTGAGCAGTCCTCCAGAGGAGGTACATGTAGGTCAAGCTAGAAGCAGTAGCCCTGAAGAAATCACCTTAACCTCTTAAGGGGTTCTTTAGCCCCTTCATCAGTCCTACGGCAGTGAAGAACCGGTTAAACCCACTTACTGGAACTCGGACGCGGGGGAACCGCCCAAGTCTTCCATACCTTCCATACTTAGTAAAAGGAGACACAGGAGCCTTCATCTGCAGGAGGAACCCAGATTTATTCAATAGCCCGGGCTATAGAACAGAGTCCCAAGCTAGTTAGAGACAAGACAGAGGAGGCAGCTACTTCACTCTGCAGTTTACAAGCCTTTTATACCTTTCATCCCAGTCTGTTGGCTGTTAGTTCATTGTTTAATCAGGACAGTGTTTGCAGTTGATAACCAGATCCAGATGACATTTGTAGATAGTGACCTGGTCAAGGCTTGGTACACAAATCATTGTTCACTCGGCTTTGATCAAGGCTTAGTCTTTTGAGGTCATTGTTCAATTGCCTTGATCAAAGCCCGGTCTTTCAAGTCATTGTTTAGTCACCCTGATGATGGTCGAGCAGTCAGACCATTGTCCAGATAACCTGAACACGGTGTCAAGGATGTTTACCAGGCTGGGAGCAGAAGATGGAGAATAAATCATTTACTCAAGGTGAGAGTCTTGTGGCTTTCTGGTGAACTGCAGAGAACAGGGGCGTTGGGCGTGTGACAGTTCCTGGGCAGAAATGCAGGCTGCAAGATGGTTTTTGTGGTGTCAGTTAGAATTTTCGTCAGGCATCAGAAAAAACTACCAGGTGGGTCGTGTGGAAGTGTTTGACACGAGACGGCAATGAAGAAGCAATGGAGTTCCGGTACTAATGATGCCGATCAGAGGAACACTTTTCCTCAGACCCTCCTTTTGCCATTGAGTGGCAAATACTTTAGGAAATGTCAATGTTCATAAGGCCATCAGTTTCTTGTTGGAGCATCATCATCATATTGGTGTTGTGAATGTTAGAGGGTGAAGCCTTGATGCTCTGGACACACATTGTACAGAGCACTGGCAGACACTGGCTGGGGGATGCCACCAGCTCCGGAGGAGATGTAGAGTTTAAAGTTTTTATCACACGTACTGGTACCAAGTTTCTTAATCCTTAGGCCATGAATGCAGAGACGGCCTTGCACATTTATGACATTCACAGTGTCTCGTTCATCTGCCAGTATCCTTCTTGTGCGGAATCTGGAAAATGTTTGTCGATTAGTTGAGTTTGAATACTACCATCTCACCGAGTTCATCTGGTGGTAGTAGCTTTGTGGATGAGTTAGTTGGGCAAAATGGAGCATTGGCATGGCAGGATCTGTTCTGCCAGAAGTATCCCGAAATGTTCCAAGGGCAGAATTGGCAGTACCATTGACAGTGTGGGCCTCCCGCATCAACATTTACCATGCAAGACAAGACCCAGAGATGGAAAAGGGGTAGGGAAGGAATGGGACATGGTGTTTAATGGAATGCGGCATCAGTCCACATACCCAGCAGTTGGAAGTGTTCATGATCAGCTGGTGATGATGCAACATTTGGATGAAGGTGTTCTTGAAGAATTCTGCACGACGGGGTAATTTGTGGGCTGGTAATGTGTAATACTGGTGTTCTGCAGGAGTCGGGGTAGGAGTTGGTGAGGTAACAGGATGGTTGATTAGTTATAGCCAACCAAGGATAGACAGGATGAGGAAGACAAACAGTGTCACCACGGTGACCATGAAGCATTTACTGTGTCAGAGGCTGACATCTTGTTTCTTGATTCGGGTGTTTTGGGCGGCAGCCATTGTGCTAAGCCAGGGACCTCTAGTGGCTGTCTGTGATTGGTGTTTGCTTCAATGGGTGCAGGTGCCAAGGGCCCTTATGGCTTACCTTAGTCTGACACACCAGCACTACTCTCAGCCGGGGAAGATCACAGCCCTACAGCCGATAGGTACTTGGCGAAGTCAAGGGCAAGCCTTCCCTCTGGGGCGCAAGTTATATTGATCATAAGTAGGGTCAGTATGGTTGGGAAACAATTGTTCTTGGTGTTAAGCAGAGTTAAGGGAATGTTCTACGCTTCCTTTCAGTATGCTGTCAATCTCTGCTTCCGTAGATGTAGAATGCAGTATGGCATTGCTGAATGGGACAAACATCGGGACTGTTTCTGTTTCTGAGTCTCCTTGTCCTTCCCTCACCCACTGATCATAGGGGAGGGGCAGAGGCACACGCCGGCAGTGAGAAAAATGCACCTGGTGATAAAGAGTACGAAAGGTGTTCGTTAGACTGTACAGATAATCAGTTAATACAGGGTATTCAACATCAGACAATGTCTTTGGACTTGGTATGCCCCATACATTAGCTTGTCCACCGAATACCAATTCATATTCCTTTTGCATTGATATAGGTAGGCTCGTGGGCCATAGTGACAACTGAGGGGACATGACTGTCTGGTAACATTCATTGCCTCCCTTTGGATATACGCACCCAACATCCCTCTATCTATTTCTCTGCCAGATGTTCCTCCCATGTGTGCAGATCTTTTGCATTGGCATGAAATTGAATCTCGACCACACTCTGACTAGTATTTTCCAACATTCCTCTTTCCACCACCCATCTGGCTGGTCCTGTCCCAAATATTCCATCTTATTTACTTAGAGCAGTCTGTCTTGCTGTTTGGTCTGCAAGATCATCGCCTTCCCCTACATCATCAGTCACTTTCTCAATGTCCTCTTGCCATTCCATCATTCAAAGCTTTATTTCTCTTTTTTTGTGTGTTTTTGTACAGTGTTGAAAGCTGCTTTTCAGTACCTGCAAAGCGTTTTTGGAGGGCAACAATTAGACAGCGCATACAAACTAACAACACGAGTTTAACAACTGTATTGTTGGTCAAGAAGTTTGCCCGTCTGCCGCACTGCCTGTCAGTAAATGTGCACCGATGACTGTCTGTGGAACTCTTTAACAACTCCTCTGTTGCTTCCTTTCCCACCAAGATCATTTCAGGCCAGCTCTAGGTCATCTGTGGGACTATCAACCAGATTTGAGTTTGTAGCTATCAACAATTTCCATGTGAGGACCTTTCTTATAATGGTGAATGTGAAACTACAAGTCCCAGAATTCAAAGTGATTTTGGTTTGAAAGCCGAGAGCAATACATGAGAGGTGGCCACTTGACAGACAGCAAAGAGCATTTTAGGAAGTTAACAAAAAATAAACTACAAAAAAATGACATGGTCTTGGCCATAGCACAATTAAATAAAAGCAGACTGATGCTGTGCACTCTGCCCTCTCGCAGTTTATGCATCTCACTCCTCCCCGAGGTCCTGCCCTCTGCTAACTGCCTATTGTCGCGCAGGACAAGGCCTCTATTCACAGCCCGCACTCTTACTGCTCGCACAATGTGCGCCTGCTCCGCCCTCCCTGATCACAGCACAACTGTGTTCCCGTGGAATGTAAACATTAAGCAGATGTAAACACAGTGTGTTTACTCAGCACACAAGAGAAGGCAATCTTTTACCCCATAGTGATTAGGCTGTCCACTAACCTGGGAGGTGGGCTCTCTGTAATCAAATGTGCTTGTAACTTCATATGTAATCTCTCCCTCCCCCAAACTCCACTCTTGTCCTTCGCTCCTCCTTCCTTGCTCTCTCCCCCGCTGCCCTTCCATGTCTCTCCCTGACCATTGCCTCGCTTCCTCCCTACCCTATCCTTGATTGCTCTCCAGTTGATATGACAACAACACTCCAAATATTGCCCAAGCTCGCACACAGTAAGCACATTTCTGCACCAAAGGAAAGCCGGGCATTCCTTTCCCATTTTAAGACAAAGTAAAAACCACCACAGATTCTTTCAGTCGGGAGCGAGAAGCAAGTTTGCGCCAGACAAATCAGGCGAGACAGACAGCCAACCACCGAGCTCATGGGCAGCGAGGAGAGAGAGCCGCTGACAGCCTGTCTGTTTCCATGAGGTCAGTGTGCACTGTACTAGGCTCTCCTTATAGACTCACAGCCTGATTTATCAAGCCAAAATCGGCTCGCAAAGGGCCAGATTCTGAGAATCTGGCCCTTTGCTAGCGCTATTTTTGCATTTGGGATTCATCATCCCAAATGCAAAAATCGGTAATAGCGATTTCGCAATTTTGCGAGGAATTACATTTAAGGAATCTCTATTTGAGATTCCTTAAATGCAATTCATCCTCCATTTAAAAATTGCGAATTCGCAATTTCGGCCCGCTATTTACCGCGAGGTCAAACTTCGTGGTAAATAGCGAAAACTTAGAAAAATGCTTTTAAAAGCATTTTTCTAAGTTGCATGTTGCACACACACATGTCCTTTGGACATGTGTGTGTGCAACACCTGTTTCAATTTGCATTTAGGGGTGCTACAGGGTGTCCTTTGGACACCCCTGGCACCCTTAAAATCACTATCTTATTTGCGATTAGCTAATTGCTAATCGCAAATAAGGAATACTCCCCGTTCATTCCTATGGGCCTTTTGGCCCATAGGAATGAATGAGGAGTTATTCCTTATTTGCGATTAGCAATTTGCTAATCGCAAATAAGGAATGTGTAGGAATCGCAATTCTTTTTGCGATTCCTACATGAATCCCGTTTTGCGAGTCTGTAATAGCGATTCCTTATGAATCGCTATTATAGACTCGCAAAGGGGGTCTTTGATGAATCAGGCTGTCAGAGTCGTATTCCTATCCTTAAACCATTCCCCAGGGGCTCAAGAGCAGCGGACTGCTACTCATTGGCCTCTGTGGCTGCGGTGTTGAAAAATACACACAGGAACATATTGTTGGGGTACCCTTCATGTGACCACTGACAGGCGATGGTGTACTGATGCCAGGGAGGGAGCGGCTCGCTCTATTAGTATCCATTTTGGGACATGGATGGACAATAGCCAGTTCACTATGAACTGTCTCCCTTCTCCTACCCCTGAAGCTGTAGTAAAAGTGAGTTTATACCACCACAGTAGACGTTGATGACCCAAACAAGGGCACATGTATAGACTTGTCCTCATCAATGAATAACTATAGTGTTGTCTCTGCACTAGCGGAGCAACCAAACCTGAACAGAGATAAAAAAGAGCACAACCTTGTGAATATAGATGGCATTCTATTCTTTTAAGAAATCCAGTTGAAAAATGTATTAACACGGGTCACTGCTCAGTCTCGCCGCCATCAAAGCTATGGTGGAAAGTTGCTTCTCCTCTATATTAAAAAATATTTCGTGGGCGAGTCTACGAGGAGAAAATTGGGTAGTTTCAATGTTTTCCATTACATTAGTAGTGTATCTTGTTTATTTGCTGCTTTTCCTCTGATCTAGGTAGGCCCATTGGGTAAGGCGAAAAGTTGGTATTTCTCTCTATCCTCCAAGTCCGTCCGAGAGTCCAAGAGTGAAGTGGTCAGACTTTACATGTGTCAGAGGCTTGTGAGAACATACTTTCTGCAAACTTTCCTGCTAGATCGCAATTGTTTCTCCGCCAATCCTTGTAGTTTTTCCGCTGCCAGCTTGTGCAGCACCAAATACGTGGCTGGAGTCTTTGCCCAGCATGAAGCATTGTAGGCTGAGGAGAGCGGAAACATTTTGTAACCGAAAGCGTAACTCTGATGTTCAACTTTGATCCTCGAAGGATGAACATGACCGGTTCTCAGGACATTCAAAATTAATATCCATGCGATGCATTTGCATAAAGTGATTCCTCATACATGAAGATGTATCCCATGATATGAATAATAGCTATTATTACCCTGACCTAGTTCTTCTCTGTTTTGCGTAGGGGAAACATATAATTCATCTTTTAAGCTTCATAGCTCAGGTTCTGTAGAAACCTATGAGCGGGTGGATGGGGTCACTACTTTGAGTCAGTAAAAAGGATTTTGAAAAAAAGGCTGTGTTTGGTGTAGAACACATTTTCCTGAGAACTATTATCCCTATGAAAAAAGATCTGGTTAATTTTTAACCTCTAGGCCTTTCTTCGGATCAGACAGCAGCAACGTGCTGAGAAAAATTGTCACCAACGTGAAACAATAAAACTGTTTCCCCAATTGCAGTTTATCGTGGCTTAACGTAAGTTAGGATGCTTGTCTATATACCTAGTAGTATACATATACAATTATTTGTCAAGCAAGACAGTATAACATTTTTTAACATTTTCAATTTGGGTTCGGGTGTTTACATTTGTGGCAGACCAGGTGATACTAGGACTTTTTTTTCTGGGGCTTGGTTTAAACCCAAATTTACATGCTAAATATACAATTGAGTGCCTCTGTACTTATAGGAGGTCTATGTTTATAGAATGGGTGTAGATTGGGCTCTGTATGCACAAACACATAGATCTGGGAATTTATGTGTAAACAACTTACAGGTATATGTGGGCTTGTTTGTTTGTTTGTTTTACACGTTTGGGAATGTATACTTAAATGTGAAGTGGGACTTACTGCTACTGCATACATGCATATATACCGTTTGTGGACATACATCGGATAGCCAGGGGTCCCTTCGGGAGGAAGCGGACAAGCCGCCTCCAGCCCAGCTGGGAGTCCTGTGCACAAATACAACAACATAATTTCTTGAACTCACTACTGACTGGCATGCTTAAAATAAACAGATAAAAGACACCAGCGGGTTTTAAAACTCACCTCGGTTGCTTGGCTTTTGCAAAAGTCAATAACAGCAGAATCATACAGAACAAACACCAGCGGGTTTTTTAAATTCTCCTCGCTTGCTTGGCTTTGGCAAAAGTCAATAACAGCTTGCGTTTGGGAAAGTCTATAACAGAATCATACAGACTTGGGGGGTGATCAGTCCACCCTTACCTTATAGGGGTAGTTCTCTTCTGCAGACGTAGGGCTGTGTCCTGCTTCAGAAATTATTTGCTAGGGGACTCCAGCGAGGACGCGGTCATGTTGCCGAGACCGGGTGGGGAGGGACAGCGGGCGAGTCGTTCGTTCTACCGGAATACAAGAATCCCTTGGGTAGGGCGCTTCTGTCGGAGTCTCTCCGTGCACCTCCTCACATCCAACGTGCCTGACCTTCGTGCTCGTGGAGTCCCTGTTCAGGTGCCATTTGAAGAACCGGTTAAACCCACTTACTGGGTCTTGGCGGCGGGGGAACCGCCCAAGTCTTCCATACCTTCCATACTTAGTAAAAGGAGACACAGGTGCCTTCGTCTGCAGGAGGAACCCAGATGTATTCAATAGCCCGGGCTATGGAACAGAGTCCCAAGCTAGTCAGAGACAAGACAGAGGAGGCTGCTTCTTCACTCTGTAGCTTACAAGCCTTTTATACTTTTTCATCCCAGTCTGTTGGCTGTTAATTCATTGTTTAATCAGGGCAGTGTTTGCAGTTGATAACCAGATCCAGACGACATTTGTAGATAGTGACCTGGTCAAGGCTTGGTACACAAATCATTGTTCACTCGGCTTTGATCAAGGCTTAGTCTTTTGAGGTCATTGTTCAATTGCCTTGATCAAAGCCCGGTCTTTCAAGTCATTGTTTAGTCACCCTGATGAAGGTCCAGCAGTCAGACCATTGTCCAGATAACCTGAACACGGTGTCAAGGATGTTTACCAGGCTGGGAGCAGAAGATGGAGAATAAATCATTTACTCAAGGTGAGAGTCTTTGTGGCTTTCTGGTGAACTGCAGAGAACAGGGGCGTTGGGCGTGTGACAGTTCCTGGGCAGAAATGCAGGCTGCAAGATGGTTTTTGTGGTGTCAGTTAGAATTTTCCTCAGGCATCAGAAAAAACTACCAGGTGGGTCGTGTGGAAGTGTTTGACACAAGACGGCAATGAAAAAGCAATGGAGTCCCGGTACAAATGATGCCGATCAGAGGAACACTTTTCCTCAGACCCTCCTTTTGCCATTGAGTGGCAAATACTTTAAGAAATGTCAATGTTCATAAGGCCATCAGTTTCTTGTTGGAGCATCATCATCATATTGGTGTTGTGAATGTTAGAGGGTGAAGCCTTGATGGTCTGGACCCACATTGTACAGAGCACTGGCAGACACTGGCTGGGGGATGCCACCAGCTCCGGAGGAGATGTAGAGTTTAAAGTTTTTATCACACGTACTGGTATCAACTTTCTTAATCCTTAGGCCATGAATGCAGAGACGGCCTTGCACATTTATGACATTCACAGTGTCTCGTTCATCTGCCAGTATCCTTCTTGTGCGGAATCTGGAAAATGTTTGTCGATTAGTTGAGTTTGAATACTACCATCTCACCGAGTTCATCTGGTGGTTGTAGCGTTGTGGATGAGTTAGTTGGGCAAAAAGGAGCATTGGCATGGCAGGATCTGTTCTGCCAGAAGTCATCCCGAAATGTTCCAATGGCAGAATTGGCAGTACCATTGACAGTGTGGGCCTCCCGCATCAACATACACCATGCATGACAAGACCCAGAGATGGAAAAGGGGTAGGGAAAGAATGGGACATGGTGTTTAATGGAATGCGGCATCAGGTCACATACCCAGCAGTTGGAAGTGTTCATGATCAGCTGGTGATGATGCAACATTTGGATGAAGGTGTTGTTGAAGAATTCTGCACAGCGGGGTAATTCGTGGTCTGGTAACGTGTAATACTGGTGTTCTGCAGGAGTCAGGGTAGGAGTTGGTGAGGTAACAGGATGGTTGATTAGTTATAGCCAACCAAGGATAGACAGGATGAGGAAGACAAACAGTGTCACCACGAACACTTTTCCTCAGCAGTAAGGAGGGCTACATTACATTTTAACGGGACAGGCATATGCGAGGGTACAAACGGCCATATGCAGATGGCCACCATCTTACTCACACACTTAAATGATCTTGATGATTATTGGTATGATTATTGATAATAATGTCTTTATGTTTCAGGCAAAATGGTATCACTAAATGTGTAGCCCGGTGATATACTCCAAATGTGCTCCTTCTTATGCCAACCTCTTTATAGGGTCGTTTGATGAGGGGAAGGTTTCCGTCCTGAAGTGTGTCGCGGATGGCACATATACATTACACTGGGGCAGGTTCATAGATGATATTCTGATCATTTGGACTTGGTGGTCTGAGATATTACTTGACCTTGTGGCCTATCTCAACGCAAACCTATACAATACGTCTTTTAAATTGATTTCAACAGAGAAAGAATAACATTTCTAGACGTTCAGCTTTAGGTCAATAATAAGACATTACATAGTCATTTGTACAGAAAGGAGACCTCATGCATGGGATACTACACGCATCTAGTTCACACCCAAAAAATCAACTCACTTCTGTTCCCTATAGAGAAATGGTTAGAACTAGAACAAAATTGTAGCTCTGATGTAGAATTTAAGGTACACATTGAAGATATGGTAAAAAGGTTTCTGATCAAAAGTTACGAAAAGCAAATAGTGATGTCTGCTAGGAATAGAGCCATGAAATTGATTAGATCTAAGACTCTCCAAAATAATAGGAGGAGGAATTCCAATTTTCATGATATTATTAGACCCATCACTGCATATTGTATTGTATTGTATTGTAATTGCCTTTATATAGCGCTTACTACCCCTGACAAGGCGTTGCAGCTCTTTTTGGGCGAGTAGCACGCTAGTCGGGGACCCACAGAGGATTAGTGTTTAATTAGTATAGTGAAACATGCAAGTAAGTTTTAGGTAGTGGATAGGTTGGTCAGTTATTTGGATTCAGATTCAGAAAGATAGCAGAGTCTTGAAGCACGCTACTCCAAAAACCCATAAAGGATTAGTGCAGAATTAGTATGGTGAAATATGAAAGTTATTTGAGTGGTGGATATTAGTTGGTTATTTGGAGTGAGAAAGGTAGCTGAGGGATAAAAGGGAAGAAAGGTTTGCATTCACATAGCACCTGTTACCCCTGATGGGTGTTGAAGCGCTTTCCTGGCGAGTAGGACACTACTCTGGAACCTATAAAGGATTAGTGGTGAATTAGTATAGTGGAATATGGAAATTGAGAAGTGAACATATTAATCTGTTATTTTGATTGAAAAGGATAGTGGAGGGACAGAAGAGTGAGATTTTTTTTGGGACGTGATAGCAGTAGGAGGAGACTTTTGGATATGTAGAAGGGATTTTTCAGGGGAAGAGTCAGATGGAAGAGTTTATAAAGGTTTCTTTTGGGGGATCGGTATAGTAAAAAGAGGTGTCAGATGATGCAAGGAGGGGTAGAGTAGGAGAGAGTCTAGAAAGGGTTATTTTAGGGATCATAGGAGTGTTATGGGTTTTGGGATAAATGAGAGAGTGGATGTAGAGGATATATTGATATATGTATAGGGTGACAGATAGGGTAGTGCATTGGAAATAGTTGTAGAAAGAAGTTGGAGATGAGTCAGAAGGTTGGGTCAGAGGATATATTGAGAGAAGTATAGGCTGAGAAATAGGGTAGTGCATATGAAATGCTAAATTAAAAGAAAGTGATGCATATAGAGATCCATAAGTACATTGAAAGTATATAGATGCATAGAGGAGGCAAGTATATATAGGTTAAAGATATTGATAGAGGTACAGGATGAGAAATAGTGTAGTGCATTGGATATGCTTTTCAAGGAGAAAAATAACAGACGAACACATCCAAGTACATGGAAGGTACATATATGCACAACAGAAGTAGGTACATGTAGACCAAAGAGGATTTGTCTTTCTTTATTTATTCACAACCACATCATTATTCTACATGTTCATACAAAGCAATACACAAAGATAGGTACATATCTATAGTGAAAATAAATGCTTATATTCACAGGAATATGCTGTAAATTTCTGTTTTCTTATGGTGCTTATGTGCAGAAGAATCAATTCTTGAGTAGTTTTCTGGAGATAAGGTGGTTGTCTGTGGATCTTATGTTGGGGTAAAGAGTTTCATAGTTTGGCTGCTTGAACAGAGACAAAGCTTGATCTTGCTAGTTTGTCCACTTAGGCATGATGTTGATAATCCTAGTAAGATACTTCACAGACATTGGTATCCTCTGAAGGATGAAGAGAGCATTAGGCCTTACATTACAAGATGTCCTAACATTACATTTTAAAAGGGAAGCTCACTCAAAAACATTACTAGTCAGAGTTGTCCTAGCTCCTCATATGTAACATCACGGTGGTCTTTACTGACCATTGTTCTTTTTCAAATTTGGGCACTGACCTGTTTGTAGTTTAGAAAAGGATAAAGTTACCACCCTAAGCTTTAACAACAGCCTTACGTTTTGTATCAAGAAGAATATCAACTGCACCACACGATTTGTATTTTATGTAAATGCAAAAAGAAATATGTTGGTAATACAATTTGGCCATTATGTGAGAGAATATTTGAACACTTCAGAGCAGTTAAACAGGGTAATCCCAAATATCCATTTGCATTACACACACTACAATACAAAATGTAGGATAACCGCTGTAAGTTTCAATTGCATGGAGAGGAGATGGTGCAACCCGATACCAGAGGTGGTAATCAGGAATTAAAATTTAGAAGACATGATGCACTCTGGATTATGAAGTTAAAAGCAATTGAGGAAGCCCTTAATGTACACAAAGAGCTACATTATTTTCTCAGAAATTAAATGAGTGAATTCATGTATATGTGCCTTTTGTTTATAAAAACTATTTGTTACCTGATTACAGATGCAATTTTGTATGATTACAAGAACTGATTACCAATGACATTGAGATTATCATCTAGAATTGGGAGTACCTTTAATAGAATGGCATGTGCATGCATAGAGTGTTCAGAAGACAAATTTGGAACTGACTGTGCCCTCGTTGAAACGCATCCATGGAAATCTTCCCTTTCTATTAGAGTGTATGCTCTTTGCTACACTTCCTTCTTTTCTCATCTTCCTAGTGATAATCTGGCAATCAGTGTTCCCCTATATTGGCGGTGAACTATAACTGATTTGGCAGAGTACCTAACAACTCTGGTAAGAGTGTTGTGGTCAGTGTTATTGTCATCATTAGGCATCTTATTGGCGGCTCAATTGTTGGTTATTTAATTGCTTCTTCTGTCGTTATTGTCACAACTTTCATTTATTGCTTGTTTGCAATAGTTTGGAATAGGAAATATTATCATGAATAACGTTAGCACAATTTAATAAATGGGCTGTTATAGCTAATAATTGGAGATCATTTGCATTGTAATCTTTGTCTAATATTTTGCTTGTTTATTATTACTATTTAATAATATTTTTCCACATGACCCCAATTCGACCATTAGGTGTTAATTTATTGAAACCATATTATTATTGCAGCAATATCATGGTCGATAAAATTGGGCATCAAGCAGAGTGATTATTCACGATTTATGGTAGCTTTTGTACATTTTCCTCAATGCCACCTTTTGGAGTTTTTTTACTTTAACAATGGCACCATCGCAATACAACTTTTTTCATTGGCAGCCGGGCGTCAGGGAGAAAGGGGGAATAGTCCTTACTCAATAACATGAATATACCAAACCAAGATGGTGAATAGTGAGTTTGTTGTTACATTCCAGTTAGTTCTTCTTCTAGTTCCTATTCAAAGAATAGTAAAGTGGCACATATTAAGAAGGCAGATACTGGACTTGTGGTGTTCCACGCTGTCTCACTGGGACACTCTCAAATGGTAAGACATGTTTAGCTTGCCGGGAAAAATTAAATAAGCTGTGGTTCTCATTAGGAGTCAGGTTGCAATTACTGAATACCAAGCTGAGATTTCATCACTAAAAGATTTCCTTAAAATAGCATTAGGATGTGGATTTGCTTTGTTTAGTGTATGATATTCACACATAGGGCCTGATTACGATGTCAGTCAGAAAGCCTCAGTTGGATACCCATAGACCATGTTGGAACCCATCGTAATCGGTCGGTTGGAAACAATTTTGACTGAACGATTATGATGCAAGGCAACCGTTCAGTTATTCCACATCGGTTCTGACCAGCATTCTGAGAATCCAAGTCGGTCAAAGCTGTTTCGTACAGCTCTATGGACAGCGTTTCCAACCGACTGGTTACGATGCCGGATTCCAACAGCCTTTCTGACTCAGTCTACCCAACATGAAAAAGCTGTCAGAAACTGATTTTGGCAGTCCCTGGTAGGACCCCCTTCATCCTGAGTCCTCCCGTTTGTGGTCATAGGGGTAGCCAAAGGACCCCTCTGTAAAACCATGCGCAGTGTGGCAATCACCACGGGGTGCTCGCCGCAGGGTACAAGGTTTTCCGCAGACACCCATTTTCCCTATAGGAGCAGGTGTTATCGGTTGGAACACAGGCTCCCAATAAAGACAATGTAAATGTATTTGAGCTTATATAGCGCACAGCTACCCACAAAGGGTTTCCCGGCGCTTGCTTAGGGAACCCGTCCTGGTATTCCCCTGTGAGATAACCCCGGCAGGGTATCCACAAGGTGAAAGCCAGGCATCCCGCCGCGAGGGGCCGTTGTGGAGATTAAGCAAGCTATTGCCCAGAGTCGCAGAGTGTGAACCCGTGAGCTGAGTAGGCTTTGGAGCGAGAATTATCGAGTCCGTGGAATTTTTGAGCCCAAGACCCGCCGAGGCGGGGAATTGAACCCTGGTCCAGGGCCGATCTCAGCTTCCGGGTCTGCCGCCTCTAACCCCTGAGCCACACTTCTCCACTGGGAGTCCTTCGAACAGTGTTAGAAGGATAATAAACGGTTGGGAGAAACCACCGAATGCGAGTCAATGGTAACCGAATCTGACGAGGAGTCAGGCGGTTTAGTTTTCGACCAATGTCATAATTGGGCTGTATGTGGCGGCGTTTGATATTCTAATAGGATTGCTCCTACGGTGACTGTTAGATAATGGTGCCAACTTGACTTTTGTCAATCAGAGAAGTTTTCTGTATTCGTAGAAAATAGCATGATATTGATTAGCTATCACCCTTACGATCCTGCACTAAGATGGCGGCATCTCAGTACGTCAGTGCATACACTCATCTTGAATGATATTGTGTTGTGCCTTTCACATAAGTCTCATACTTAAAATAAATTAACCACACTTGGATTTGCATTCAAATCTGGGATGGGTTAAACAGGAGCAGATACATCCAATATCTAATGGATTTCTCACTAAAATTGAGGCTAATGCGCTGAGATTGGATGAATGTAATCAGCATTATCAGTAATACGAGCCTTTTAGATTAGCTAGAAGTTGTGCTACATATTTCCAGAATTCGACTTTCATATCCTATAAACTTTGGAATTAAATGTATGAACTGCTGATATCATACTTGGTGAGCCCATACAATATTAGCTTACCTCTGACATTGTGGTAACTGATATCTTTCATTTGTTTTCTACTTTTCTTACTTTTCCTAACCTTTAACTTTACTTTGGAGACTTTGTTGATGGGAGCGACTTTGTTGATGGGTGCGAATTGCCACCTAATTAGCGAATTTAGATATTAATTGATTGTTTTACTTTCACTACAGTATAAATACACGTTTTTGACCCTTCTGGGAATCTGTCTTTTAGATTTTAGACTCTTGGTGATGTGGTCAGTGTGACCTTGGTCACTGTTTGCATCTACCTAATATGTGGTTACTTAAAGCCTATGTAATTACCATTTTTGCCATGATGCCAGTGAATTTACAACATAAGATTAAATATGTGCTGGCTAAAAAATTTCTGGACCTCAGAACTTTGAACACAAATAAAGGACATTGGAAGATTTTGAAATGCAAAATCCCGTGAAGAGTCCCTGCTCAGGCCTCAAAGTTCAGCAGGAGAGGGGAGTGGACTGAAAATCTATGTGGGTAGATCTCCACCATGGAGATATGTAGGGCATCTGTTGCTGGAAGCAAGATAAAGTTGATACTAGATATGGACTTGTGTGCATGAGAGGTGTGTGTGTATAGGCATTGGCATAAGAGGGCCAAATTCTCCAGGTGTCACAGAGACATAGAGATGACAACCACGATAACAGGAGTTTCACATTATTTATTATATGTATCTTTGCGATTGACATAATGTCATTAGCTGGGTCAGTACAGCACTGAATCTCCCCTGATAATCATACCTGGCAAGAGGCAAAGTAGAGCAGAGGGACACACTTCTAATGTTTGTTTAAAGGTTTGGGGCAGTACATATATGCTCATGAGTTTGTGTCGTCTACCTCCTTCCTAGGTCCCAGTGACCCCCACATATCGACCTTGTGAATCAAAATCAGCTGCTCTGACCACTAGAAGGAAATAATTCTTAAGCAAAAAAATAGTAACTAACCTACAACCTCTGGAAAATCCTGCATGGTAGATGTAACCATAGCCATGTCAGCTCAACATCAGCAATTTAGAGCCCAACAAATGAGATTCGTGGAGCAGCAACACCACTTGCAATCTCTTTTTGGCATACTAGAGGACAACCATCCTCTTAATTTGATCTAGGAGACCATTCATGTTCCAAAAGAAAAATTTACATGTAGCCATTGTCAAGATTTAAAAAGAACAAAACTCTCCACCAGTGCTCATGTCAGGAGAGTTTGTGTTAGTTGGATTAGACTTGTCACAGGTCTCTCTTTAAAATTGGATCTCAAGTGTGATGTTGTGTGTAAATGTTGGAACAAAAAGGTTTGTTTTGTGAGACAATAAACAACAAAACAATCCCAGTTTACTCCCTAACCCCCCAAAATTCCCTCAGAACTTATCAGCATCAGCAGCTCATTAGGTCATCAGTGTCAGTGGACCTCCGTAATCAGAAGCTGAGTAGATTGTTCGCAATGGTGAGGCAAATAGGTCAGAACACTTTTGTTTTCAAGCATAAAACATGCCTGAATCTTCCTCCTGTCTATCAATGGCAACATCGGATAGGTACTCCAGTGAGTAGGGTTTAAGATACTGCTATGCAAGAAGAGGCCAGTTCGGGCTCTGTTCTACACCAGAGGATTACCGTAAATGGTGTAATCGGTATCTACCCCTGTTAGATCTCCACTGCGCTCTAGGACTTAGGAATCCTAACAGTTGCAGATGGCTTCAGATTTAAGAAGGTAGATCTGTATGAGGACCCCCTTGTATTTTTTATCTTCTCTCTTCTCCATTCCCAGGCTTCTGTACAAGACCTAAAAAAGTGAGCTTGCTCCTTGTGGATGACTTTGAAGGTGGGCTGTAGTGTAAGTTCATCCTCCCCAGTCTTTAAGTCTTTGTCTAACAGTGTTGATGGACCATTCTGTGGTAATCCGGAAATATCATGATTCATGTAGATTGAAATTTTAATTCCACGGCTTTCTTGCCCTCTCATAGCATTGCGTGCTGGTCGTGAAATTTCAAAATTCAGGCAATCCTAAATCCTAAATAAGGTAAACGTAAGTTAGTGTTTTGTATTAAGACCAAAACTTAAGACAAACTTAAGACAAAGTCCTAACTTAAATTTAAGTTAAGTTTAACTTAAGTTTTACTTCACAAGCTAGTGCTAACAGCCCATAGTACCAGTTTAGCTTCGGTAGCAGCCGCTAAAAACATCGCCACAGATGTCCCCCGCAACTATCGCTAATGAGGTGCAGAGTAGGCGTTCCCCTGCCAAAAGCCACGAAAACACCACTCCCCAACATTCTCAACGACCAGCCAGATCAGCGATAAGAGCACAAAACCTGCGCTGAGGTGCATTAGCAGCAAGAAACCAACACCTGCTTTGACCTGGTGCAAAGTCGGACGACAGCCTGCACCTCATAGGGGAGCCCAGCCCAGAGCCACCCCTAAAGATCAATAGATACTATGGAGCCACTGAGCATGCGACCCGGACACTGAAGAGGGCCACAACACCCACCGCCACCGCCCCTAGGACCACACCCCCCGCCGAGCACCCACCCCGGGCATACCCCACAACCGGACCAAGAAATTGCACATCAGCGGCCCAAAAATTGCAAAGATAAGGGGCCCCTTGGTACTAATGTGAAGTTCACCTAGGCAGGGAAATGCATATTGTAAATGACGTAGAGCAACTTCAATACAATGAAATTATCAGACAATGTCAAATAAGAATAGTGACACTAGTAATTTGAAAAATACAAAACAATGTATTCAAGATTCATAATTCAGTTTTAAATATAAAAACACATAATGGATAAAGACCTACAGAGACCATGATCTGTGCAACATCCTAACTACAAACATGCATCACACATTCACACTACACTCTAATACTCATATCGATATATATATATAGTCCGTTTGATAGTGCAATTCGAAAATAACCCAAAGATGATATAGCAAAACATATAATTTAACACATGATTATTAGGGTGGTTTCCAAGTAATCTCTACCCCTGTTTCGGCAGAACACTGCCTTCCTCAGGATTTTGACCCCCAAATGTTGTACTCAGAATGGTAAGTGTTTCAACAGATAAAGATGTTGAATGGATGATGGGCAAGGTACCCGACTCAAACACTGCCGGAAAAATCACAGTGACCAAAGAAAACCAATTTTGTATACAATGGTAGATGCTTCAATTCGAGATGGGGACAGCCAACCATATCATATGTAATGTGTATGCTTCTTTTAAAAGTGAGGTATATATTATAAACTTTTAGTGCTAACAATGAAGAGGTTAAAGTACTTCTTTATAACGTCTCGACCTTCAGACTTGCAAATGATGAATCTGGCAGGATGGATGAGCTGCTAATCCGCTAGGTCTTACAAAGTGTACAGGATGCTTTCATTCTATGCGAGGTGCAGATAGCTCAGTCATTGACGCTGGTCATGTAGTCTGGAGCGCTTAGATTTTTGAATGCTAAAAAACAACAACCCGAAAACATGGGAAAAGCACCCACCTGATGTTGCACGATTGCAGCAATCAGCACACACGTGAGTACAGAAATCCTGAGTCATTCATGCACCACTGAAAGACCAAACAAAATGCCACATACTCATTTGTCTCAAAACAACTATTGTGAAGAGTCATGGCGGGGCATCTCTGTGTGTGTCTCTAAATTTGTGCACCCCAAATCACAATCCTGGTGTCAAAGTAAGCGAAGGCCACATCATATCTCTGAAATGCTAGCAGTAGTCAGACTAAAACCAGGAATGAAATTTGCATTGTTTATAGACACAAGGCGGAAGGCCAACCGACCCTCTGAATGTGGCTGGCACACCCTGCATGAGATACCAAACCAGAATCTGATGATTTCTACACCAACAACAGCTCTAATGAGAAACCAACATGCCCACACTTCACACACACTTGTCCCTGCACGACCTACACCTGCAAGGGATGCCCTTGACACATTGGTCAATAACTACCCATACGTCCAAACGTTGCTTACACATAAGACTCATTGTCCAGAGCTGTGGCATATCATCCACAGAACTTCTGCCAGTCTGAGGAGTGCCGGTGCTACGACCCCAACAAAAGCAATGGCAAGCATTCCCCGGCACATGCACAACCCCTGTCATGTCGAACTGTACTGTGCACGAATGCTGCACCTGTTGAGATCTGTGCCAATGGAAGTGTTGCAAATCAGTTACGGTCTGAGTTTCCCTCTTGCCTACGTCACCTGCATCCAGCCCTGGTTCCACTGTCGATCAAGCACATTCGAGTGCCCCATGGAGGTCTGCCTAGCCAACGTAACGGTAGCTTAATTGGATTATGACCTGACAGTGCGCCCCCTGTTGGCCCACGAACAGGAGTGTCACCGGGATACCCAAGCATAGGATGCACTGATCTTTGGCGTATGTGCCGGCAGTTGTGTATGGGAGATTGCAGAACTCCTCGTGTCCAGTGACCACATCGAGGCGCTTCCCTATTGGGCTGTGCTTTGGAATGGGGAAACGGCGTGGAATGAGCACATCTGCCCAGACCAGTTAATGGATTGGGTCACCCTGGTGTTCCTTGAACCCGACAATGATGTACTATTGGAACACATTGCCCATGAAGCTGGGATGGCATTCATGGATGAGTAAGCATGTTCCTGCAGCCACATCAGATTGTCACCCACAGCACAGGTCCCAAAACCTTTTTGCATCTTGGGAATGCTGACATATCCCACTACAACAGTGGACATGTCTGCCTTCATCTGGACTCAGAAAGCATGTGAGAGGAACTGCGTTTATGTACACACACCTGTGCAAGGTGAGGCACTTCCATGGATGGAGCAGCACAGTGTCATTTGGCAATGTTCACAAATCGGATATACTGCTGGGGGGAGTACACACATGGCAATGTAGCACTACATGTGACCTTGTCGGACCCTCCCACCTGTTCACTGTCAGAAGAGGAGACAGTTGGCGCAGTCCGGTGATACAGCACTATGCAGACCCCATGGGCTGTGAGCCGTGTCCCCTGACACAGGGCAATGTGCAGAGGCCAAACATCACATGACTCATCCAGCAAGGCAAGGTGGGCTGAGACTGTTGCCATCCGTAATTATTGATATACACTTTTGCACCTCCATGTCTTGCACCTCGACATGTCCCCATGCTGTGTATAAGTGCCTCAAGCATGTACCTTCATGTTGTGGCCCTTGCCTTGTCTGTACTCACACGCACATGCCAATAAAGTCCATGCAACTTCACAACTGTCCAAATGTGATGAGTGTTCAGGGCCGGTCCTAGCCATGGGCGGTATGGGCAGCTGCCCAGGGCCTCGCGCTCAGGGGGGCCCCTCCGCCGGCCCCGCAGTTGCGGCCAGCGGGAATAAATAAATTGGCAGCAGCGCCAGCGGGAATACATAAATTATAATCATGGGCAGGAGCAATAAGCGCTGCTGCACTCTCGTCGCGCTCGCACAGGGGCCGGGCCGCAGCAGGCAGTAAAAGTAAGGCAGGGAAGGAGGCCGGGAAAAACACTGCCTGCGACTGCGCAAGCACCGCACGCACCATGACACCGCGACCTGGGGGCTGGCTGCATTCATCAACCGAGTGAGTCTCACTCTCTCAGCCTGGCCGTGGTGCATCCTTATGTGACTTGGCTGTCACAACAAACGGGTCGCCAAACGGACAGGGTCCAAGTAAGTGTACATTCCGGGCAAAGCTGGGTACTGATAAATAATAAAAACGAAGACAGAGCAGCTGTTATAGTGTATAGCTGTTTAACAGCCGCACATGTGATTCAACAGCTCTTGTGAGCAGGACACGGCCAGAGTTTATTGGGTTTGGAGGCGGCAGTTCTCTGCTTGTTTCTTGTGCCCTACACTCCACGTCCCGACCAAGAGACAACGCATTGTGTCCTTTTCTGTAACTGATGTTTGTTGGCAGCCGTGCCCGTGGACAGCACCCCCCTGCTTTATGCCTCTTCTTAGCCAGTGTGATGCCGGGTATCTTGGTGTTGTGCATGAGGTAAGGCGAGCGACTGGATTTATTTCAGTATATAATCAGTCTCCCCACTTCAGCTGGTGTGGAAAGGCAGACTGAAACTCAGGCGGCTCCTTGGCACAAGTGGAGCTTGCCCGGTGAGTGAGGCAACAAGAAAACAGGGAGAGCAGAGCCGAGCCGGGGCCTGCTCGGACTCTAAGCCTGTACACGAGCCGAGCCTTTCAAATATTTGCCACATAAATCATGCAGCAGAACTATTCACAAACCGTGGGACTCGTTGCACAGGACTGTTTTTCAACAAATGCGCATAACTGTGACACTAATAAACATTTGCATATCATTTAAAAAAACGTGTAAATATTGAAAATGAGGAAGAAAGTAAGGAAGGGAAGTGACAGAAGGGCATTAGGGACCGTAAGGGGGAAAGTGGAGGGATGAAAGATATACAGAAGAAGCATAGAAGAAATGAATAGCTCAAAATACAGAAAGAAAAAAAGGTAGTGTTAAAGCAAAGCTTTGTTTTTGAAAGTTTCTGAGTGTCATGTGCGAGTTTTCAGTTTTTAAATGGATCTCAAAAGATGCTATTTTGGTCACGCATGGCACTATCATGAACAGTTCAGATTCTGGTGAAGAGACCCTGTAGTTGTTGTGTTCTATGGAAGAGTTTACAGATCTCAATAAGGGCACCAGCTGCAGCACAGTAAACGCATACATAGGGGAAAGCTTTCATCTCACCACACTCAGATTCAGCAGTGGAAGCTTTCCTCATGATTTGACTGCGTTTGTGTGATGTTATTTATTTGGTGGTATACAGTTGTGTTTGTTAGAGTAATTATGTGTGTCAAGAGGAGTGACATAGTGAGCGTTTGTTGTACTTGCCAAGTGTGGTGGTAATAAATCTCTGACCTTCTTCGCTAACCCTCTTTTTAAACTCAGGAGCTAAAGATGTGATGCTATGGCCTCCCCTAAGGTGGGTGACACGTTTCTCTGTGGTACTTACTTTCCTTTCTTCTATAGATTTATGTCTGCTGACATATTACTTAAGAATTGGAGCGCGAAGCAATAGAACATAGCCATCAGTTCCAGTACATACTCTGTCAGCATTATATGTCCTCCAACACCCCATGCTTAATTTAAGCTGGTGGTTGCAGATGGGGCCCACCAACACTAATCTTTGGAGGCCAGTACATATTTTTCTTCATCATGACTTGGACCCAGAGTAAGAGAGAGAAAAAAACACAAGGAGAAAGAAGGAGGATAGTATTTAATATGCTTCCCTCGTCTTCATTGCTTGATTTTACTTGCGAGAAAGTGTCACTCATAGTCGTTGAATGTCACTCATAATTACACTGAAATTATGAAAATGTCACACATGAGCAATCTGAAACCTTGGCAGCTATGCACCCCACCACTTAGCTTGGTGGTGGTGGTGGTGGTGAGGGCTACTGACAAGAAGCACTAAAGTGCAAGTATAAAACCGAGAAATGCCCCCCTGGCCTAGAGACTCTGATTTCCTGACCTGGACGTCACGTGCAGCGTGAAGCTCTGCAGACACGTCATATCCTCTCGTCTACCTAAGCTGCCATTTCCTCCCAGAATTATCATGTTAATAGCAGCCAGGACACCCCCTTCACACACTAATCCCCTACCAAATTATCCACCGCTCCTGCTGAGAGACACCTGCAAGCAGTGGGGGTGGGTGGGGGCATCCTCAAAGGGGGTACACAACAGAAATGGGGTAATTGAGAGCAGAGAAGAGCCTGGGGTTCAATGCCATCTCCCCCCACTGGGGGAACGCCCGCCCCCTGGCCCCTCCTTTTCCGATGCAAAAACACCCCCTGGAGAAATCTCCCAAGCCTTTGTCACGTGTGGAAGCTGGGCATCACTGGTCGATGGGTAGAGTTCCTATTCACCCCTAACCCCTCGCTGGCATCCTGTAATCCTGAAATTACCACCCTGGGTCTGTGGCATTTAGACGAGCGAGCTAGATGTTATTGTGGCATGCAAACACTTTGTGTGATCTTAGGCAGGTCGCTCTAGCTCATTGTACTTCATGTTGTTCGAGGTAGCTAAGGCTGTGTGACCCGAAGGTACCACTCAACACATCCCAGAGAGGAGTTGAGCGCCAGAGAGGGCACAGGCCTGCACTAGAAATCGTCTTGAGGGAAAGCAACTCAGATCTCTCTGGACGAGACTGCGGGGAGGGGTGACACTTATTTAACTCACCGTTAATGAAAAATGTATTTTACATGGGTAGTTGTTTATGGTCTTATTAGATGGAATTTACCATTATATATGTATTTGCTCTCTTCTTATAAAAAATAATGTTTTATAAGGTATTTATATAGTGTAATGTAATGGATATAAATGTTGTGTTGTGTTGTTTAAAGGCCAATGATGTAAATAAATATATGTTTTATTGATTTGATTGATATGCAGATTTAGGAATTAATTCACAACAAGCAGACATGAATTCTGTTAAAAAAAAAGTAGTGACTGCTTTGGTTATCGTACTGTATTGCAAGTGCATTCATGTAGTGCTTTCTTCCTCTGAAGAGGTGTTGAAGCGATTTAATTGGGAAAAAACTGTTCTAAAATCCAAGCGTAGTGGTTAGTCTAGTGCTATTGATTATTGTTGATTATTTGGGTTAGCAGTGTGCTCGCAAGGGCACCATTCCATGATTTATACCAGTATCTTTGTTGGAGATTAAATGAAAATATTAATGTGTGCCATTAGTAGAGGGACAGAGGGGAGTCTGCTCTTTTATTTTTCTTGGACCGCAAAAAGCCCTCAGTTCTCCAAATTGAAGTCAGTAAACCAGTAAACCAGAAACCTCCATGGATTATGCCTTGGTTTAAAAGTATAATTTTGAGTGTGAACCCTTAAGAGTATATTGAACTTCCACAACAATATTTTTCTGAGAGCTGGTTACAGTGTCCCACAGAGGGAAGCCACATGTGGGTTGTCAAATCCACCAAGATGGAAACAACCTGAAGAAGAACCTACCTCCTGTACTGCAATCTCTCGCCTCTGACAGAAGACACTACTCGCTGAGCACCTGGACTGCCAAGCGCCCAAAAACCAGCTGTATGGATCTGTGAGCTAAATGCTTGCTGCTCCCAAATGTGGTGTTCTAAAGATCATGACTCATTTCCAGCGTGGAAGATTCACCCTTTCACCTGTCTGAGGTGGGGAAATTGTTGGTTTCTCTTACCCATAAGTTGGAAAATTGCACCATATGTTATTTACTGCACTTAGAAACAGCAAAAAAGTCGCATTTATTGCTTAATAAAAATGAGTGATTATTATTTATTTAGCAACATGCTTAACTTGCGGCTCTGTCCACACCTATAAACGGAAGAAGCCAAGGAGCCCACTTACTAGAGACTAAGGGGCAGATTTACAAGCCCCTTGTGCCTCTTTTACGCCGCCGTTACGTCACTTTCTGTGATGTCACTTAGAGGGGCCTCACATCTTCCCTTTCGCCCGGGGCCTCAGAAGGCCTAGGACCGGCACTGTGAGTGTTGATCAGATGTACGAATAATGTGCCACAGTGAGCATCGTTCCTACACAGGGAGGGACTGAGTGATGCCTACACAATGGGAGTGGGTCCCTATTGCCTGCTCCACCTCTATAAACAAAACACTGTGTTCTGGATTGTTGCTGGCAGGCCTGTGCACTTACATGTCTCCAGCAATGTGAGTATGGTGTCCATCCTCTGACCCTGTGGAGCAATGCTATGAATCAAAACAGAATGTGTCTACAAAGATGTGTGTGAGTAGGTATGCGACGTGAAGTTCTGGTGATACATGTGATGCAGGACCCACTTCTGGCCTGCTACCAATTTGGTCATTCCTACACACAGCCTATTCAATACATGGACATGTGCCTACGTTGGGGTGTTGCGAGATTTTCGTTAATGTGCAACCAGACCAGAGCTAGTACTCACCTTCACAGACATCTAACTGGCCATGTGGCTCAGGGTTCAACATGCGCATTGATGTCATTTACACGGGTGTACCTTCTTGTGCAATCATTGTCCATACATACATACATTCACACTTAAGTGAACATAGTCACAACACATCTGTGTGATTTTGAATGTTTTATTCACATTCTGGTGCTTTCCGGAGCTGGAGCTGCACATGGCCATGCCAAGTCCACATTACGTGGGAGCCCAGTAGTGGGCCAACCAGAGTCTGCTGGGGATTAGTAAGTGATTTGGGAGTGGGAGTGATGTGTTATTGTCCACCAGAAATGCCAGTTCATGTCGGGGTCCAGGTGTATGTCGCTGATTGTTCTGGGGATTATCTCAGAGGTAGTGTGTTCGGCATTTGTGAATACACACAGTAATACAGTGGAAACACTACAGATAGACACAACACAGGTTTTATAAAAAATAAGTATTCTTAGACTTAAACACAAGACCATAAACAACAAAAATCCACAATACTACACCTAAAGATTACTTAAAAGATGATTAAAGTTGCTTAGTTCAAGTTGATGGTAAATGCGACAAAGTTCTCAACAAAGTTCCTGGATGCATAACGCAAAGTAAACAAAAGGTTCGCAAAAGGGGAGATGCGTTGGTTCCGTGATCCGGGGGAGGTGATGCGTCGTGCCTCAATGCTTGCGCAGAGTAGGGGATGTGTCGAGATCCTTACCGGTACGGAGGTGATGCATAAATTCTTGGCCTGTGTGCTCATTGCGATTCACAAGATGGCGCCTTGATGCGATGATCCAGTTGCGATGCAAGAAGATGGTGCCCTTATTGCGGCGGTGTGATGACAATGCGATGACGCCCTGGCAGCCTTGCGACGACTCTGTAGTTTGGAGCTGCGACAGGCCCTGTGACACGCTGCTCCGGTGATGCGATAGCGACTCTCATGATGGCGTCACGCTTCTCTGGGGATGCAACAGCATGCAGCTTCGATGAGCACACGCTTCCAGGGAGATGCGGCGAAGGCTCGCTTCTCCGGCGATGCAACGTTTTCAACTGCTGCGGCGACACACTTCTTCTTGATGCGTTGCACTTCCAGCTCCCATTAACACGCAAATGTCTGTAGTTGGAATTCCTAGCAAGGAAATTCAGTGGGGAGCTGGAGGTGAAGTCTTTTGTACCTGAGGCTGCAGCAAAAGGCAAGAACAGTTCAAGCCCTTGGAGAATATTCTGTAGGTGAAAGTCCTGAAAACGTTCCTTCTCCTTTCCCTTGGCAATGAAGCAACTACTGCATACCAACCCAGCAAACAGCACACTGGCAGAGGGGCAGTACAACTCCTGCAGCTTCCTTGGTTCTTCTCCTTGGCAAAAGGTTTTTTGTCCAGAAGTGATCTAATTTCTTGGGATCAGGGTCCCAATATTTATATCCAAAAATCTCCAGAAGTGATCTAATTTCTTGGGATCAGGGTCCCAATATTTATATCCAAAAATCCTATCTTCTCTGAAAGCAGAGAGGCCTCTGCCTAGTCCAAACCAGTTCCTGAGCACTTAGTTTATATGACTCTCTTCTTCCTTTTATTGTGCAGGGGAGAGACATCAGCCGCCCCACTGGAGGTGGAGCCAGCACAGGGGAGGGAAGATACAGCTCTGGAGCACTCTGTTGACATGATTCATCTTCTCCTTTCACAGTGCAGGGCAGAGACATCAGACAAGCCACAGGAGGTGGAGCTGGCATTGTAGAGGGAAGTACCAGCCCTATTCAGGTCCCAGGTGCAACTCCTCCCTCCCATCTGGATGCAGATCTCTCGATTCACCACCGGGCTGCCCCAGCCTGTCTCCTGGAATCTCCCAGCCCTGTCACTCACAAACCCAGACAAGGAATACACAACCCAGCAGAGGCAGGCCTGGATAGTTAGGCAGGAGAATATCTACTTTCTAAAAGTGGTATTTTCAAACACAGAATACTAAAACCAACTTTACTAAAAGATGTATTTTATTATTCTGAGTTCAGGCATACTAAATTCGAACTTCTACCATGTTCCCTGAGTCAGTTATGATTATAAGAATGTAATAATCTAACTGCCCATTCTGACCAATGAAGAACAGTTAGCCTTCAATAGTGAAAAAACGAAAATGGCTGTAGTTCACTATTAAAACATGCTGCACACATCAGAGCATGTCCTACCTTATGTTTACAATGCACCCTGCCATTGGGCCTACCATAGGGGTGTCTAATATGAAGCAAAGGGAAGGTTTAGGGACTGGCAAGTGGGTGCACTTGGCCAAATCGACATGAAAGTGCTAGTCTGCACACAGGCCTTAGACACACTTTACAAGCTTCTTCTGTGGGTGGCACAACCAGTGCTGCAAGCTCACCAGCAGCATTTGATTTACAAGCCTTTGGCACACATGGTGCACTGTACTAGGGGCTGAAAGATAAATCAAATAACCCAATCATGGAATAACCAATTAGTACATAAATTTAACAAAGGAAGCACTTGCACTGTGGCACTGATTAGCAGTACAAAAGGGGTTGGTGATGGACGGAGCTTCTGAATCAATCAGACACTCACAACCAGTCAAGAGATCTGGGTTTAATCCATCACCATTCTTTAGCCCACTCTGCCACCCCAGTTCAGACATGGCTATATGCAAATCAGTCTGACCCTGTGCCTCATGGGAACAGTACAACCCGAACTGTCAAGCCATGTCTTCCCTGGACCGGAAAAAAGCTTCCGAGGACCGGTTTCTGGCATTCCAGCCTTCTTCAGCCCAGCTTGCTTGAATCCAGTGGCAAAGTGAGCAAGGGACTCACGTCTGAGTATACCCTGCCACACTTATGGCGGCCAAAGGCGGTACAAAAGGGGTTGGTGATGGACGGAGCTTCTGAATCAATCAGACACTCACACCCAGTCAACAGATCTGGGTTTAATCCATCACCGTTCTTTAGCCCACTCTGCCACCCCAGTTCAGACATGGCTATATGCAAATCAGTCTGACCCTGTGCCTCATAGGAACAGTGCAGCCCGAACTGCCAAGCCATGTCTTCCCTGGACAGGAAACAAGCTTTCGAGGACCGGTTTCTGGCATTCCAGCCTTCTTCAGACCGGCTTGCTTGAATCCAGTGGCAAAGTGAGCAAGGGACTCACGTCTGAGTATACCCTGCCACACTTATGGTGGCCAAAAGCGGTACAAAAAGGGTTGGTGATGGACTGAGCTTCTGAATCAATCAGACACTCACAACCAGTCAAGAGATCTGGGTTTAATCCATCACCGTTCTTTAGCCCACTCTGCCACCCCAGTTCAGACATGGCTATATGCAAATCAGTCTGACCCTGTGCCTCATGGGAACAGTGCAGCCCGAACTGCCAAGCCATGTCTTCCCTGGACCGGAAACAAGCTTCCGAGGACCGGTTTCTGGCATTCCAGCCTTCTTCAGCCCAACTTGCTTGAATCCAGTGGCAAAGTGAGCAAGGAACTCATGTCTGAGTATACCCTGCAACACTTATGGTGGCCAAAAGCGGTACAAAAGGGGTTAGTGATGGACGGAGCTTCTGAATCAATCATACACTCTCACCCAGTCAAGAGATCTGGATTTAATCCCTCACCGTTCTTTAGCCCACTCTGCCACCCCAGTTCAGACATGGCTATATGCAAATCAGTCTGACCCTGTGCCTCATTGGAACAGTGCAGCCCGAACTGCCAAGCCATGTCTTCCCTGGACCGGAAACAAGCTTCCGAGGACCGGTTTCTGGCATTCCAGCCTTCTTCAGGCCGGCTTGCTTGAATCCAGTGGCAATGTGAGCAAGGGACTCACGTCTGAGTATACCCTGCCACACTTATGGCGGCCAAAAGCGGTACAAAAGGGGTTGGTGATGGACGGAGCTTCTGAATCAATCAGACACTCACTCCCAGTCAAGAGATCTGGGTTTAATCCACCACCGTTCTTTAGCCCACTCTGCCACCCCAGTTCAGACATGGCTATATGCAAATCAGTCTGACCCTGTGCCTCATGGGAACAGTGCAGCCCGAACAGCCAAGCCATGTCTTCCCTGGCCCGGAAACAAGCTTCAGAGGACCGGTTTCTGGCATTCCAGCCTTCTTCAGCCCGGCACGCTTGAATCCAGTGGCAAAGTGAGCAAGGGACTCACGTCTGAGTATACCCTGCCACACTTATGGGGGCCAAAAGCGGTACAAAAGGGGTTGGTGATGGACGGAGCTTCTGAATCAATCAGACACTCACACCCAGGCAAGAGATCTGAGTTTAACCCATCACCGTTCTTTAGCCCACTCTGCCACCCCAGTTCAGACATGGCTATATGCAAATCAGTTTGACACTGTGCCTCATGGGAACAGTGCAGCCCTAACTGCCAAGCCATGTCTTCCCTGGACCGGAAACAAGCGCCGGAGGACCAGTTTCTGCATTCCAACCTTCTTCAGACCGGCTTGCTTGAATCCAGTGGCAAAGTGAGCAAGGGACTCACGTCTGAGTATACCCTGCCACATGGCGGCCAAAAGCAGTACAAAAGGGGTTGGTGATGGACGGAGCTTCTGAATCAATCAGACACTCACACCCAGTCAAGAGATCTGGGTTTAATCCTCACCGATCTTTAGCCCACTCTCCCACCCCAGTTCAGACATGGCTATATGCAAATCAGTCTGAGCCTGTGCCTCATGGGAACAGTGCAGCCCGAACTGCCAAGCCATGTCTTCCCTGGACCGGAAACAAGCTTCCGAGGACCGGTTTCTGGCATTTCAGCCTTCCTCAGCCTGGCTTGCTTGAATCCAGTGGCAAAGTGAGCAAGGGACTCACGTCTGAGTATACCCTGCCACACTTTTGGCGGCCAAAAGCGGTACAAAAGGGGTTGGTGAAGGACGGAGCTTCTGAATCAATCAGACACTCACACCCAGTCAAGAGATCTGGGTTTAATCCATCACCGTTCTTTAGCCCACTCTGCCACCCCAGTTCAGACATGGCTATATGCAAATCAGTCTGACTCTGTGCCTCATGGGAACAGTCCAGCCCGAACTGCCAAGCCATGTCTTCCCTGGACCGGAAACAAGCATCCTGGAACCGGTTTCGTTTTGTTCGCCCTAAGTGTGGCAGGGTATGCTCAGACGTGAGTCCCTTGCTCACTTTGCCATTGGATTCAAGATAGCCTGGCTGATGAGGCTTATGAATCCGAAACCGGTCCCAGGATGCTTGTTTCCGGTCCAGGGAAGACATGGCTTGGCAGTTCGGGCTGGACTGTTCCCATGAGGCACAGGGTCAGACTGATTTACATATGGCCATGTCTGAACTGGGGTGGCGGAGTGAGCTAAAGAATGGTGATGGATTAAACCCAGATCTCTTGACTGGGTGTGAGTGTCTGATTGATTCAGAAGCTCTGTCCATCACCCACCCCTTCTGTACCGCTTTTGGCCACCATAAGTGTGGCAGGGTATACTCAGACGTGAGTCCCTTGCTCACTTTGCCACTGGATTCAAGCAAGCCGGGCTGAAGAAGGCTGGAATGCCAGAAACCGGTCCTCGGAAGCTTGTTTCCGGTCCAGGGAAGACATGGCTTAGCAGTTCCGGCTGCACTGTTCCCATGAGGCACAGGGTCAGACTGATTTGCATATAGCCATGTCTGAACTGGGGTGGCAGAGTGGGCTAAAGAACGGTGATGGATTAAACCCAGATCTCTTGACTGGGTGTGAGTGTCTGATTGATTCAGAAGCTCCGTCCATCACCAACCCCTTCTGTACCGCTTTCGGCCGCCATAAGTGTGGCAGGGTATACTCAGACGTGAGTCCCTTGCTCACTTTCCACTTGATTCAAGCAAGCCGGGCTGAAGAAGGCTGGAATGCCAGAAACCGGTCCTCGGAAGCTTGTTTCCTGTCCAGGGAAGACATGGCTTGGCAGTTCGGGATGCACTGTTCTCATGAGGCACAGGGTCAGACTGATTTGCATATAGCCATGTCTGAACTGGGGTGGCAGAGTGGGCTAAAGAACGAAGATGGATTAAACCCAGATCTCTTGACTGGGTGTGAGTTTCTGATTGATTCAGAAGCTCCGTCTATCACCAACCCCTTCTGTCCCACTGATTAGCAGTGGCACAGTGTCCAATGCCTATAACCAGCAAAAACATATCAAAACAGAGGAGGCAATCCGTCAAAAATGGAAGGGAGTCCCACGCCAATGATGCCAGGTCTAACATTTACCCAATGTATGACCACTTGAATTCTGTCCTTGTGAGCTTTGATTTGTTACCCATTAACTTCTATTTCATAGAATGAACAGTACTTCTATCCTCACCGATTTTATCTTCACCAAGTGGGTTGGAGCACTTTTGAAGTATGTAGAGGCCAACAAAAAGTTTTTCACCTACTTGAAAACGGTAGCATGAAAGGTTTAAAAGCATTTACTGGATCTAAATTGGAGTTCTATATATGGGGAGGGGACTAGATTGTGGTATGCTCAACACTGACACTCAGGCCCTCATTCAAGTGGCATCTTGATGCTGTACAGGACTATAACAAGAGTTGCTGGCCTCTTTGGAATTTCCAGATTCGCAATTAATTCATAGAGTAATTGTCTTGCATCTGGCGATACCACCACCTCTTGGAGACTAGTTTCCAGTGGTTTGAGTAAGTCTTGTCTTTACATATAATATTGTATAGAAACAAGGAATAAACAGAAGAACTTTGTCGAACTTTACTGATTACTTAGTAATTTCTCATTCCCTAGTGGACCCCCCAGGTGCCAACTTACAATAAGCAGTAACTCAAATGCCCAGAGTTAACTCTACTCCAACATCAGTAAGTATGTGGGCAGTTACCAGGCCAAACTTTGAGGCACACAGAATAAAGCTCTCAACGTTCAAGCCATTAATCAAGCACAAGTCGTCAGTTCTCTCCTGTTATTTAGATCCATAATAGCATAAGGTATCAGCTCTCATGAACAACATTGCACCCTAATAACCCACTGTGAGGACTATACTGGTTGTTAAAGGCCCTGTACCCGAGTTATACTACAACAAGGGAGAGGCCCTTTAACAACCGGTATAGCCTGAGGGTATAAGGCTATTCAAACTATTCACCCACTGACGGTAGAATAGTTTAAATTAAAAATAGAGAAACAGAAATACGCCCATTGTAATGTTGGAGCAGAAGGTTTTCACCAGCTAAAATTAGCCCTGAGCCACTTCGATTTCTCTCAAGGAGCTCCCTCCATTCCAATGTTCTTATACTATGTAAATAGCGAACTTTCCTTTTGAAGGAAATGTGCGACAGCTTGCCCTTGGTATATCTCTACAGTTAATTGCTTGCCTGCTCAAAATGAAATTGTCATTGTACTTGTCACACAGGTTATAACAGCACCCTAGCTAAGTACTAGAATACTTTCTCAAGATAAAAAAAAAACTAAACAAAGATGTTTATATTAACCAAAACATATGCTGCCAGTTTTAAGCATTCGGCTAACATTATCTTTAAAAGAAACTATTTTGCACCAAGGGCCGTATTACTCATTGGCTTTTTTGTGCCTGGGGCACCTTCAAAAAGGTGCGCCGGACTCAAACAATGCCAATGCGCCCTATTATGATCTATGCACTGCCCCCAGGGCAGCCTCGAACTCGTGCTGCCTCCTGGGAAGCGCATTCATGTGAAAACATGGAGCAACTGCTCCGTGTTTCCACTGTGCAGCCGGCACCTGCCTGCAATTTCACAGGGGTTTAGAGATCCCCTTACAGGCGGGTGCAGTCATTGACTGCACCCGCCCACAAGGGGATGTCTGGAGGGTCCATGGAACTCTATTTACTCCCTGCAGAGGGCTGTTGTCAGTAGGCACACTGATAGTGTGCCGGCTTTTAAATGGCGCACTGTCAGTGCACCTCCTGAGGGCTTCTTTGACTCTGCGCCCACATCTGTAATATGGTGGGGCGCAGAGTAAAAGGAATCCCCTCATTTGCATGGGGCACACCCCTATTCAAATGAGGGAACACCCTCTGAAGGTAGCCCTGGCGCATTAAGTGTGCCAGCGCTATCAGTATTATAGAAGGGGACGCACAAGTGTCTGCGCCCCCTTCTATAATACCAAGGTGCCCCGGGGAGTGCAAAGCAGACACAAACACCCGTTGTGCCCCCGGGGCACCTTCTGTAGTACGGCCCCAGGTATGCTTGCCAAATAGGTCAGTAGGCTATGTGTCTTCTGCAGAAATATGTATGTATGCATATGGTATTTATGTAATGCAAACCTAGTCAAACGGTAGTGGAGCTCTGTATATGGAAAAGACAAGAATAAAGTAAAAAAACAATATGAAAGGATGCTGAATTGTGGATAGTTAATATAGCCACATAGAATAAAGCCGGGGATTATCCCAGTTGTTAATGACCCTGGGCCAGGTTTCTATGCCCAAGCCACAGGCGAGGGCCTTTAACGAGACAGAGGGCCTTTAACAACTGGTATAGCCTGAGACATAAAGGTCTATGAGGCTAATAGAAGATTCCACCCACTAAGGG
>NW_028249659.1:0-50966 GCF_964263255.1 Lissotriton vulgaris | reverse complement strand
CGGATCACTGACAGAATTTCGACCTCAGAAATATCGACCTACAAGAATATCGAGTCAACAATATCGAGGGCAAAAATATCGACATCCTATCTACAACATGGTAAGTACAAAAATATCGAAAAAAGAATATTGATGTAAAAAATATCGATGTTAAAAATATCCATTTTTTTTTTAATATATAAATGTAAAATTAAGTATATAAGACTAATAAATAAAATAAACATATTTAAAAGTATCTAATAATGTTTAAAAGTAATAAATAATACATATATATTAAGAATACATTAATTAAATATATACAGTAAATATGTAATATATATGCACTGAACAATAAGTATTAATAATTATTTTACTAATTTATAAATTAATGAAATATATTCTAATTTACTAACACATTTACAAACATAAAACAATAACATAAGTAAAATGTAAGTAATATAAAAAATAAAATAAACATTTGATATTTTAACAATTAATTAAATAAAACGTTGGATAGCGTAAGGGTAAAAATTTCTATTCCTACTCCAGAGAGTGCAACAGTAGGGAAAACTGACCCTGAACTCAAAAAACACCCCTTTACCCAAGAACTGAAAACTGAACCTGAACCCTAAAAATACCCCTTTACCCAAAAACTGAAAACTGACCCTGAACCCAAAAAATACCCCTTTACCCAAAAACTGAAAACTGACCCTGAACCCTAAAAATACCCCTTTACCCAAAAACTGAAAACTGACCCTGAACACTAAAAATACCCCTTTACCCAAAAACTGAAAACTGACCCTGAACACTAAAAATACCCCTTTACCCAAAAACTGAAAACTGACCCTGAACCCAAAAAATACCCCTTTACCCAAGAACTGAAAGCTGACCCTGAACCCTAAAAATACCCCTTTACCCAAAAACTGAAAACTGACCCTGAACCCCAAAAATAACCCTTTACCCAAAAACTGAAAACTGACCCTAAACCCTAAAAATACCCCTTTACCCAAAAACTGAAAACTGACCCTGAACCCTAAAAATACCCCTTTACCCAAGAACTGAAAACTGACCCTGAACCCTAAAAATACCCCTTTACCCAAGAACTGAAAACTGACCCTGAACCCTAAAAATACCCCTTTACCCAAAAACTGAAAACTGACCCTGAACACTAAAAATACCCCTTTACCCAAAAACTGAAAACTGACCCTGAACCCAAAAAATACCCCTTTACCCAAGAACTGAAAACTGACCCTGAACCCAAAAAATACCCCTTTACCCAAGAACTGAAAACTGACCCTGAACCCTAAAAAAACCCCTTTACCCAAAAACTCAAAACTGACCCTGAACACTAAAAATACCCCTTTACCCAAAAACCCAAACTGACCCTGAACCCTAAAAATACTCCTTTACCCAAACTTAATTAATATTATTTAATTAGCAATTAATTATTAATTAACAATAACAAATAAAGTAAATATATTAGCACATTAGCTGTAATTAATATAATTTAATAATTAATATAATTTTCCCCCAATTAATTAATTAACAGTAACTAAAAATTATATATATAAATAAATTACTCTAATTAATGTAACTAATTAATATTATTTAATTACCAATTAATTAATAATTTAAAATATGTACAAAGTTATATTAATTAATTAACTAATTAATATTAATTATTTCCCAATAAATTAAATATAAATGTTTAAAAACATATATTAATTAATTATTATTAGATTACTCCCCACCCCATTCCCCTATAAACCCACATCCCGCTACAGAAAATATATATCAATTAATCAATTTATTTTTTTCACAATTAATCAATATTAATTAGCAATTAATTATAATTAATTAATTAATCCTAATAATTATTAATCAACTTACCATAATTAAATTACTTCCCACCCTATTCCCCTATAAACCCACAACCCGCTACAGAACATATATATCAAATAATAAATTAATTACAATTATTTTCCTAATATTTTCACATAATTACCAATTAATTATAATTTATTATTAAATCCTACTAATTACTAATCAATTTACCATAATTAAATTACTTCCCACCCTATTCCCCTATAAACCCACAACCCGCTCCGGTACAAAAACATAAAATTTACTTATAAATTTATTTATTATTATATAAAATGTATACACATATAATAGCAATTATTTTAAATACTTAAATTAAACATATAACACATACATAATAAAAAACTATACAATAATACAAATATCGATATTAGTGTCATTGAAATTAGTAACATCGATATTTATGCTATCGATATTACTAACTTCGATATTACTTACATCGATATTAAGTATTTCGATATTACTTACCTTGGGTCGATATTCTGTCCTACGATATTCTTGCCTTCGATATTATGCTCCTTCGATATTTCAGACTCGATATTATGGTAGGTCGATATTTCCTACTCGATATTTTGACTGTGTACCGTTGGTCTCTGCATAGGGATGTTAGGGATGCTCAGGTCTTCTTTTTGTTTTCTTTACGAAGGTCTTTTTTTGAGAAATATAAAACAGTACATCACAATGCTTGAACAAGGTGCCATACATTCTGAAATAAAAGGTTGCTGTTCTAGCGTCAATATGAGACCCCATTGTTTACAGCACGCAAATAAAAGAACGTTGTTCATACAGTCATGGAGAGAATCTAGTACTCCCTCAACGACCGCACTGTAGGCTCAGAATAGTCATCCATTAGCTGCAAAACATGGGGGCGTGCAAATAATGCTGACAGCGAGAAATGTATACCTCTGATACGCCAGAATAAATCCTGCAGCACCTGTGCAACCCAGTTTGTTGCATTTTACCCATGGGGACCCCCTGTAGGCGTTTCTATAATTAGTGCCAGACACCATGACGCGATTTAGGCTGACAGTAATAACCATAAGCAGGGTCGAGGTGAATATACGGGACTGGAATACCCAACTGGGAACGGGTCAGACAGGCCTCCCTATGCACTCAGCGGTCCTTGCGCACGTTGTTTTAACAACTGGAGGAGTTGTGAAATACAAGAAAGGTTTTGGAGGGGCCTCCTTGACTCCCGTACTCACAGCTTATAAAGCTAGGGCCTCTACCCAATATTTGTGCGGGTGGAAGTGCTATGCCCCAGTTCAGACCCTAATTGGGATAAATGCGAAGATAAATATCTGCAAGGGTGCCATGAGCCAAGCAATACGAATTGAAGCAGTGTTACCAGGGGCGTAACAAACGCCCCCGCAGGCCCCGCGGTGCGGGGAGGTCCCACTCTCTTCAGTAAATGAAGGGGACCCCCCCTGTCCTCAGCTCTTCAGTAAGAGCTGTGAGAGAGGCTTGCGCTGTAGCCTCTCTCCCTCTGAAGCAGGTGCAGGCTGCAGCCTGCTCCAAGCCCCGAGCCCCCTCCCTCTGCCTGAAGAGAAACAATGTTTCAACTGACATTGTTTCTCTTCAGTCAGAACCAGAGCCAGGCCGGAAAAGGGAGGGGGTGGGGGCCCTGGTGCCAATGTGCAGCCCAAGTTTTGTCTGTTGATTTCAGGGAAAATAAGCGCAAGACGGAAATGGGTCTTTCTATGTAGAGAAGTAACACCTGTGACACGCTGAATGCACACATTTCTTATCTCTGTGTCTGCTCCACCCCCCTCTGTATGCCATCGATCAAAGGGGGGCCCGTGCTGGCAAGGAACGTCCCCAGAAATGCTGCAGCCCTCGAGGACACAGGGCTGATGTTCTCAGACCCCCAGGTAAGCGAAAAGTCCCCTTGATCTTCTGACATGATACAGAAGCGTTATTGTAGTAATGCAATTGGGGATAAGATAATATAATGTTAGCGCTTTCAAGATCACGTGGTAGACTCTCGTCCAGATTGCTGTTGTATGTGATATTCCTTTAAATACTGCCAAGCCCTCAGCCACATGCGGATTATTGCAGCTTCACCGACACGTATTGGAGATAAGGTTTGGGGTTCTGCAGTCCTGAGAACGAAAGACAGAGAAAGAATGCGGTAGGTCTTTCTGCTCTGCTACTTCACCAGGGAGTTCCTGTGTGCTTCTCCTGAATTTGCCGTAGGCATTTAAGCAAATGCTCTGTTGTGACGTGCCCCTCGTGTGAAGTGTTGACTTTGTGTTTTCTGCCAGGAGACACGGTAATGCTCACTTGGAAGTTTTGCAAGATTTGGTTTCCCTTGGTCATTGTGTGTATAGCTGTGCACTCAAGTAAAGAAGATGCAACCTTATGTCTAGAGCAGTCGACCTCAAAGCTTGGGACCTGGGTTCGAGTCTCGGCAACAACGCTCAAAATCCTGTGATTCTGGGCAAATCACCTAATCTCCCTGTGTTTAACAAAAATGAATATGTTAATCTGTAACGAAACTGGTGCTCATGTAAAGCGCTCTGATACCTGATATCTTCGGGTCTAGTTCGCGCTATATAAAACTCTAAACAAATACCATCTGCCAGACAGCAAGCTGCTAAGAAACCTGCGAGTTCGAAGTCCGATTCTTCAACAAGATATGACAACTATTGCAGTTGTCCAGGAATAGGTCAGGTCTGCAGAAAATGTTAGAAAACCGGACACGTTAGCAAGGTTTAGAGGTTTAGTCCAGCAGGTGCCTGAACCCAGCGAGGTATCTACAAAGTTCGGCTGCGGAGTGTTCTGAGTGTCTTTCCTTGAGGGGTGCTGCTTTAGAGGGGAGTGCGGGCAGGATGACGCATACGAGGTCTGGGGGTGCACAGAAATGCAGACTCTCTCAATAGGGCTGTAAGTTTGTTCTTCACGAAGAAGGTGTTTGGCGAGAAGCAGATACGAGAACCCGGCCCTACTGACTTACTATCATGAGTCCTACCCGCCGTTGTTCGGATGCTCCCGGGGTGTGATGAAGATGGGCTAGCAAGAGGGTGGGTTGTTACATGGGGTTTAATGTCAAGAACAGTACAGGGGGGGATCACTTTTTCAATATATCCTGATTTTACACCGATGGTCCAGGACGAAAGGCGCAAGTTTCTGCCCGTAAAGAAAAAGCTGCGGGAGGCCCAAATTGACTATGCCCTCCTATATCCGGCGAAACTGCGAGTTACCCATCAGGGCAAGCAACGTTTCTTTACTAACCCGCAGAAAGTAGAAGATTTTTTGAAATTTGTGCGTGCAGCGCGCAGGGGCGGGAATGTGCCTGGAGAGGACCTGGAGAATGCTGATTTACCCCCTGAACAACAGGATGACTAACTGTACTTGCAGGATATGTGCACAACGCCGGCCACGCCTGCTGTCTCTCCAACAGCGTGTGGCACTTTGGTGGCTGGAGTGATGAGAGAATGATGGACATGCATGGACACCGCACCCCAGTGGTAATGTACGCCAAGGACCACTCCCTTGGCCTTAGTCTCCACCGAGGGTAGTACAGTACTGGAGCTAAGGACCAGGTGGTGGCAGTACGCACTCTATGCTTTACCCCTACTGGGTGCTCCCCATTACATGGTTGTGTTTTTTGTTGCTGCTGTTGCGGTTGGAAGGGAGGTTGGGGCGGGACTACGAGGGGGGGATTCATGGCTACTGGCATGTTTGGGATGCTGGGGTGGGTGGGGGGAGGTTGGATTTTTCGAGGCTTTTGTTGCTCAGACTGTATCTTTATCTGCTGATGTGGTGTTTCTTGGGGTTCGGGCGGGATGGCTGTGGCTGTATCACTAGGGCCCTTCGGGCGTTTTCACATATAGACTTGCTGTATCTATGGCGGTATCGAATGCAAGTGCGAGATTGACATGCATATTGTGGAATGTCAGGGGTCTAAATAATGCTAAGAAATGCAGAAATATAATTGCCTATCTGAACAGACATCATGTGCAAGTTGTTATGTTGCAGGAGACGCATCTGCCTGCTCCGGGCGATGCCACATTTGCGACGAAATGGGCTAGTGCCCGTGTTTTTTCCTCATACTCCACATATGCAAGGGGGGTTGCGGTGCTCATTGCCCGCGGAGTGCCTTTTCATCGTCTCGGAGAGGCGGTGGACAAAGAAGGGCGGTATGCTTTACTGTGGGGAAGAGTTGGCCGTGATGTCTATGTATTTGTGTCTATGTACGCACCGAACGTTGATACTCCTGCCTTTTATTCCACGTTGTGGGGGAAGATTGTAGCTGTTGGGGCAAGACATGTTGTATGGGGTGGAGATTTCAACCTCGCACTAGTGCCCCCCATGGATAGGGCGGATGGTGTCAGCTCCTACAAGCCCAAGTCTAGGGAGACATTGGAGGGAATCATGGAGGAGGGTGGACTCTTGGATGCCTGGAGACACCTGCATGCCCAGGGGCGGGAAGGGACACACTTTACCTCACACACTGGGACATGGGCGCGTCTCGACTATTTTCTAGTTGACAGAGAGGTTACTGCAGAGTTGATAAGAATAGAACACCTGCCTAGAACCTTTTCCGATCACAGCCCAGTGTCTATGCAATTTAGCATTCCTGGGTGGGACGATCCACGTCCTCAGTGGCGACTGCGTCCTGATGTGCTTTTGGACAATGTCTTCTGCACTGAGTTGGTTGAGGAGATAGCAGATTTTTTCCCAAGGAATAAAGGCTCGGTAGAATCAGTTGAACACATCTGGGAGGCTTTTAAGGTCACCATTAGGGGCTTCTGCATCTCCAAAAGTCACGGGGTGCTGCGTGATATCCTACAGTCCATAGCTGCACTGGAGCGCGACCTGCGAGCTCTGGAACACAGCATGATCACAGATTCTGACCCACACCTACACGCCACCTTTAGGGAGACACTATCAAAGTTTGAAGAGGAGGCAGCCAGGGAGGCGAAATATCGGGGCAAACACTGGGTGGCTCGGAAATATTGTGAGGGTGATAGGCCTGGAAAAGTGCTCGCTGCAATTACACGACCATCACGGGTGCACAACACTATACTTGAGCTTACTGACGACACCGGCACTGTAGTCAGGGACCCGGCAGAAATACTGTCCACCTTCACAACACACTACTCTTCACTATATACTTCTACGGCAGTGGAACACACCTCATACGCTGAATACCTTAACGAGGTGGCATTATGCTGGCTCAGCGATGGGGACAGGGAGTTTCTTGCGGCTCCTATCGAGCTAGACGAGGTTCTTGAGGCCATCATGTCCCTTCGGAATGGCAAGGCGCCGGGGCTCGATGGCTTACCAGCCGAATTTTATAAAACCTACGTCGACATAATGGCGCCGGTGCTCCGCGAGGTCTTCATGGAATCCCTAGCCGATGGGATACTCCCCCGCTCTATGCGTGAGGTGGTCATCACCTCCCTTCTGAAACCGGATAAAAACCCCACCACCTGTGATTCATACCGACCACTGTCCCTCCTAAACTGCGATGTCAAGATTCTAGCCAAGGTCTTAGCCACCCGACTGTCGCTGCTCATGACCAGGCTGGTCCTACCTGATCAGTCTGGCTTTGTGGCGGGAAGGTCTACGTCCCATAATCTTCGCACCCTCTTTGCCTTGCTTCGCACGGTTCACCCCGACATCCCTGTCGCAGCCGTGTTCCTGGATGCCACTAAGGCATTCGACTCGATCGAATGGCCTTACCTGTTTTCGGTTCTGGCCAGCATGGGTTTCCCCAAATTATTTCTCTCTTGGGTTCGACTTTTGTATACGGACCCCACTGCGAGAGTGCTAATCAATGGCCGCCTGTCACTACCTATTGCACTTACTAGAGGCACCCGGCAGGGATGCCCGCTCTCCCCCCTACTGTTTGCCATCGCGGTCGAACCGCTCGCCTGTCGTTTACGGCAGCTACACCGAGAGGGAGCAGTGCAATGTTTGCAACAGCAAATAGATGTGTCCCTATATGCTGATGATATCACATTATACGTTAAACATCCCGAGACGCATCTCAATCCCCTGCTTCGAGAATTCATAATGTTCGGAGGGGTATCGGGTGTCCACATCAATTGGGCAAAGTCGCAGTTTTTTCCCCTCACTGATGCAGTGCATGTCTTCCCTCTCGATTACCCGCTAGAGTGGCGTAGCGACGATCTTAAATATTTGGGGATTCGTATATCTCGCGATAGAGATGAGACGTTACGTGCCAACTATGGAGTAGCCATGACCAAGTTAACTGCTTCAGTGGACAGATGGATCACTCTGCCGCTCTCCGTGGCAGGTAGAGCCTCACTCATTAAAATGGTGATCTTACCTCGCTTCCTGTATCTTTTCCTTAACATCCCCTATTACCCTGGCGCTTTTTTCTTCAGAACGCTCCGCACGGAGCTGCGCAGGCTTTTCTGGGGTGGCAAGTCCCCCCGCTTAAAATGGTCGACGCTGACCCTCCCCTACGATAGAGGAGGATTTGACGTCCCTGATTTTGAAACTTACTACCAATGTGCACAAGCGCACTTTGCCTACCATTGGATGGCTCCAACTCCTTTCATGCCGAACATAGCGGTAGAGGACTGGATCGTACACCCTATACCACTCAACGGTCTGCTGCACTGTCCTGAGACGTCCGTCACCACTGCGAACACTTCAGTTTCCTGCACATTAGATGCATGGCGCCGCATTGCTAGACACCTGTCATGCCCGTTACCCTACTCTCCTAAATTGCCACTTTCTTACCACCCACAATTATCTCTCTTGTCGGAACGTGGCTTCCGTCAACTATGTGACAAGTTACTCATCGCCTGTTGGGGCGACCTGTTCCACGAGAATAGTTTCAAGACTAAGGAACTGTTCTTTAAAGCACAAGCGCACACCTCCCTTGAACTCTTTTACTACATTCGGCTACGTGCGGGGATGCGGGACATCTTACCTGACTATCCCAATGAACGTGAGACCCTAGCGCCACTGCACTTCCTGCTGGGGTCACAAGACGGGACCCACCTGGTCTCCGGTCTTTACCGCCAAATCCGCAATGCTGCCCCGGAGCCGGACTCTATTGCTCGGATGCGCTGGTCTGCTGAACTCGCCATCGACATTACCGATGAGCAGTGGACATATTGCTGCACGCTCACCTCTCGCGTATCTGCTAGCAGCAGATTGAAAATTATCCACTATAAATTCCTTCAGAGGATATACTATACTCCGGCTCGGAAATATAGGTTCGGTTTGGCTGACAGCGACCGCTGTGAACGCTGCCGTGCTGACCATGCTGATTTCCTGCACCTGGCATGGGACTGTCCTCAGGTTGCTCATTACTGGCAGCTGGTTGTGGAGGCTATTGCGGAGATGGTGGGTGAGGCGATGCCCGCAGACCCCTTGGTCGCCATACTCGGATACACGATGCAATTGCCTAAAGGGTGCCGGAAATTTGTTGACACCGCCTTGCTCTTAGCCAAGCGACGCGTTGCTTGCCGCTGGGGCAGAGGAAGAGCGCCTAAGTTTAAGGAATGGCTTACAGATTTGACATATTGCCAAGATCAACACACCACTTTTGCCGAATTAGTACCCCTCTCTTGCAGGCCCAGAGATATTTGGGAACCACTAATGCACTATCTGCTCACGCGTCCGGACGACGATGCACGCTCGGGCGACCTGCCTCCCCCTCCTCAGCGCGCTGGCATCCCTCCCGCATCACAGCCCCTTGATACCTCCTGCGACATCTGACTCTCCTCATCCCCACACGCTCTCATGCCCCTGCAACGTCCTGTATGATCTAGGCCACCCGGTCTTGGCCTGACCCACACCCCCCCTCCTCATTGGGCATGACTGTTCTCTTTCTTCTGCATCCACAGTCCGTTTCACGCTATTGCTAGATGACACCCCGTTTTGTTTTCTGCATCTATAGGACACACCTTTGCAGGCTTCTGCCACACTGGGATAGCAGTCCCGGACATCAGCTCCGCCATGGGCTACGGCCTGCCTGACCCACCTTGCTGCACCACTCTTCATTTGCACTTTAGTACAGTCACATACGGCCTCGTAGTTATAACCTGGGTTGGGGAGTTTTGGGTTCCTGTTTTGGGAAAAAAAAAAAAAATAAAGGAGAGGGATCTCATCTCTCAACTACAAAACCCTGTTCAACTGCTGCTCATCCTTGCTTGTCCTACTCCCCGGGCTGCAGAACCAGCATCATGTATGTTTTTTCTATACGCCGCCGGGCCCCCGGGATGCCGGCTACTGGGCTGTGTACTGTTCCTAACTTTTGCTGCCAGCCTCCGGGTTGTAGGCGGACCAAGCTGTGTACCATACTCTGTTTACTCCAATAAAGCAGGTTGAACCCCAAAAAAAAAAAAAAAAAAAAAAAGAACAGTACAGGGGCATCATGGGCGCGAGGCGAGGGCAGGCTGAGCCCGAAGGCCTAGGGATGTTTAAACCAGCAGGACGTCACTCAGTGGTGACGCTCAAATCCAGTGCTGCCCAGGTGAGCCTCATCCTTGACGAATAGTCCCAGCCCTACAACACCGCGACATAAGGACCCACACTTGCTGCTCTCAGGTCTACTCACCTAGGTTACTAGGACTTCGCGCCAGTCATAAAGCGTTGAGCCCAAATACAGGGGTTACTGAGTGGCATGCGCTGGCATCAGGGCCAACTTTAAGGCAGAGCGACTGGTGCAGCTGCACCTGGCACTGAGCTGTGGATTGGGGTCTGTGTTAATAAATAACATCGGTTTAAAAGCACCTGCTGCAAGATTCATGGTGTGTGGGGCAGTTTTCAGGCAAATGTCAAAATAACTGGTGATTAGAGAGATCCACATTTTTACTCTAGTGGCAGTTTTGACCCATCATAAAGTAGTGAAGAGGGTTAATGTGCCTGCTGGAAAGAACAAGTACTATGCAGATTACAGAGCAGTATTTTATGTGGCTAGCTCAGTGGGTTACTGCTTTTATCACAGAGATCCTTTTGTTATTTGCAGTTCATAATTTGCAGTCCTATTAACAGTCATAACAGAGCGGCCTGCAAACTGGATTGCATGGGTTAATGTGTGATGTTTTTCCCCAGTCTTTAATTATCCTAATGTAGCTAAAATGGTTTGTTTGGATAGAAATAAATTCGTATTAGTAAAGCCAACCCCAAGCAATTTGGTCGATTATAAATCCTGAGTTTGTACTTCTCCAGACCAAACAATCTTAAAACATACTGCTTTCTAGTATAGATGACGCAGGTCCAACACTTTTTAATCCTCATTGTTTTATTTAACATTTCCTGTAGACTGATTTACACATGCATGGTTCATTGTCTCCGTACATATATGTGATGTAAAGTGCTCCGACACCCTACACTGGTATGAGTATCGATATTTAACAATTGAAATGCATGTGAGAGAGGCAGGGGCGTAACAAACACCTCGCAGCCCTCGTGGTGAGGCGGGTCCCCAGTCTTCAGTACATGAAGGGGGCCTCCTCAGCTCATCTGCAGAGACCTGTGAGAGGTTTGCTCTAAGGGATCTCTGTAAATAGGCGTGTTAACCCAGTGATCTTTCTGTGTGTGGTGGGTGGTGCTTGGGGGGGACCAGGATTATGTTGCAGTGGAAGACTGATTATGCGGAAGGTTTCACTCCGTTCTCCGTCAAGACAGGGCAAGTTATTCTTCACGATGCCAGGCATTACTCTCTGCCCTCTCTTACCCTGTGGGAGAGCACCTGTGCGCTCAGCCCTGTACTCGAGGACAGAGGGACATGGGCCCTGGAGGACACACACTGCCCGTCTGTGAGTACCCACAACAACCCTACTCTAGCTCCGACCCGGTTACAGACAGAAGCTTTGCCCGGGCACGGGGCTGGGGGCAGGGGCCATCTGAGTACAGCCCAGACAGGGGATAAATGAAGGTGTCCTGTGCGTCTCCTGCGGGTGCAGCCTCCGCTAGGGGACAGGGAGGGGAGGGAAGGGGTGCTGTCAGCAGCCTGTGAGTACTCCAATGGCCATGGGACAGTGCTAGCGGAAACCTGTGAGTACAGCCACTGGGTCCTGATGATTGATTTTAGCAGCTGTGACAAACAGAGCACCGATTACAAGGTCTCCCCCAATAATAGGAAATAACTGTGGATTTTGAAGCTTTCTGCACCAACATCTGCACATTTGGTTATTCACTGTGTTGTTTTCACCCGCTGCATTTCCACTAGTCTTATTTGCTGAAACATAACAAGGCAAATTTCCTGTATCTTTAATGTTTTCAAAAAGGTGTTTGCGCAGGAATCGCAAAATAATGACGCATTCGTATTGAAGGCCTAAATGTTGAAAGTTCGGAAACGACACATACAAACCAAGAGTGAAAACGCTTGTTTGTCATATTTCCGAGGAATTGTCCATGTTTTTTTAGCTTAATTTTTTTAATTAAAAGATCATACAGCCGATTACGGTATACGATTATTGAATATGTATTCCACATAGAAAAAGGAATATTCAAGATTTACAAGTATAAAAATAATTTAAAAGTATCCATTTTTATTACAAAGTTTTATTATATCTACTTTTAAAAGAACTTTTTCAATGGTACTTCAGTGACCTGCAGTTCATAGCCTGAATCCTTGCGAGACTCACTTGTCTCTATATCCTTCCGAGGCCGGCAAATTGAGAATTATGACATTCGATAATGCCATCACTCATTATTTACAGCATTTAGAAACACCCGAAGTGAGGCAGGAAGAGCTGTATTGTCATGCTGCCTGATAAGGCAATTCTGGTCAAATTGGAACTTTTCATTAAATGGCTTTTGTCGGGCTAGATGCAAACACAGGAATAAGCAGTTGATCCTGAAGCGAGGGTCACTAGAGAGGGGTGAGCGAGGGGGGCCTCAGTAAGGCCTCTCCTGCAGGGCTCATCTCTGTGCCAGGGCCAGTGACTCCCTCTCACTAGTGGACCAAGAGGCTAGGAGGGCGAGGAACAGGTTATGCACTTATTTCACCTAGAAATGCCAGCGCTGTAACAAAAGAGTTAAAAAAAGGGAATAAATAATACTGGCATTGAGTTGGAACCTTAATAACAGCACTTAGAAACTGTATGCGTGTACCCCTCTCTCATGCTTGTATTCTTTTTCTGTCTTTTCCACTTTCTTGCTCTTTAGCCCAGGCTCACTTTCATGCTCTGCTTTGCCCTCTCTGTGTTTCCATATATATTCCTCTATCTCTCTCACACTCTATCTTGCTCTCTGTTTAGTCGTCTGATTCTCTTTCTCCTCAATATCCCTCTATAAGTCTATTATTTTCTCTTTGCCTGTCTATTCCATTCTTTGTTCTTCTGTCTCTGTCTCACTCAACTTTTCCCTCATGCTCTTTATTTGCTGCATGTGTTTGCCCTTTCCCTTGCCTCCCTGTCTCCTCATTGTCTTTTCCTACCTGTGAAGCATAGTGGCCTAGCCTCAATCCCGAGTAGGCATCCCGTGACTCCACACAATCAGATCATGAAGTTCCAAATAGCCAGGCTGTGCTTGTGCATACTCGAGAGAGGCAGGGAGTGAATATCTGCATCTATATGAGATTGATATGTAGCAAGTGTGATACCCTCTGCCATTTCCAGCTCTTCAGCTAAGCACACTGAATGGTGGGATTTCCAAACTCATACATGAGGGAAATGAATAACATCTCCAAAAACGCAACCTGCTATTGGCTCGGAGGTCAGGACTGTCTGGAGTTTGTCAAACCTGCCATAGCTGACTTGGCGGGGGTGTCGCAAAATTTATTTTTAACAAGTTAATTTATAATTGAAAAGTTTGGCTCTAGTGTCAATATCTATCAGATAGATATACAATCTCCTCTTCCTCATGCCCTTAGGCTGGTATTAACGCATAGTAAGTTTACAGATAGGCCATGTCACCAGGGGCACCCTATTCAGGGCCATCTATTCCTTTTACAAAGCATTGTCATTTGGAAGCTATCTATCTGGCCAGAATATATAAATAAGGCTTTACATTTTAAGCATCATATATTGTATTAATCTTTGCAATCAAGACAACTAAGTTAAGTTTTTCAGAGTGTACATTGCCAGGATGAATATATTTATTTCGCAAAACACAAAGCGGCTGACACAAGAAGTTTCTGAAAGTAAACAGTTCTTATTGGCATCCTGTTTCCCATCTTTTCTTCATTTTCATCTACCTGCCATGGGTCGCTAAGGGAGTGCCATGGGTCGCAAGGGGAGTGCCATGGGTCGCAAGGAGAGTGCCATGGGTCGCAAGGGGAGTGCCATTGGTCGCAAGGGGAATGCCATGGGTCGCAAGAGGAGTGCCATGATTCGCAAGGAGAGTGCCATGGGTCACAAGGGGAGTGCCATGGGTCACAAGGGGAAAGCCATTGGTAGCAAGGTGTCGCAGGTGCGATCCCTGGTGACTTCTAAATGATAGTCCATGGCTTCATCCTTCCTCTTGGTACTTTTCATTGGCTCCTGCCTCTGCTGCAGGGTCTCACTAGGAGCCCCTGCCTCGCAGCTACTACTGACTTACTACAGAAGAGCACAAGCCACCAACCTCTAGGGGGCCGAGGGTGACTAGGTGTCCTGGTTTCGCCAGAAAAGTCCAGGTTTTTCACCAGCTGTCCCATTAGATTTCAACAATTTAAAACACATGTCCTGGTTTTCAGAGAGGGTCGACTAAAGACATAGGGAGGCACGTTTTTATGTGTTTCATGGGCAGTATGGCGGGTAGCTGGCCTGAGAGCTCTTGACTGGCACAGAAAATGGGGGGCCCCCTTCATGTAATTCGCAGGGGGGCCCCCTCAAGTTTCGTTATGCCACTGAGTGTTACCGTCCTCGAATTACCTTGCTCGTAAACCAATGTTGAGATTTTGGGGTAAATTCGGGGAAGCGAGGGAGGATCAAAAAATATCCTCTCTCTGTGTCATATAGAAATAGAAATCAATGATTTATTATGGGCGAGAGAAGAGAGAAATAGATTGACATGCAGGGGAGAAAAATTAAATATCGTAGGTTATAAAGCGGCAGAGCCACCTCAACTCTCAAAGAGAGCCCTGAAAGAAGCCTGTGAGAGGAAATGTAGGATCCCTGACTTGCGTTATCTATCAATGAAACCATCTGCAACTTCAATGCTTGAAACTTGGCAGAAATAGTGTGTTTATCCGTATTTATCCTCATTACCAAACTCCTACTTGCGCTCTTTCCTATTGAAATTTTGTGTGGCTTTTAATGTTATTTTTTTTTTTTTTTTTAAATTTGTTTTTATTGTTGCATCACAATATCAAATTCAGTATCACATGTAATACGACGAGTGGCGTCAACATTCCGCCAGCTGTCATCAGGATCGCAACTTTTACATTTTTTATAACTAACAACGATAACATCCAGGTGTGTAACTTGGTTAGACAGAAGCTTGTTTTGTACACATTACCTTCTAGGCATTGCACGTCTACCTCTACTTCCCTCCCTCCATAGACAACCGCCTACTCTCTTATGCCTACGGGACTTTGGAGACCCAGTGTGCCCGTGTCCGTCCCCTCTTATTCCCCCCTCACGCCCGTTCTCCTTCTACTTCACCGTCCTCTTCTGAGCTATCCCCTTCCTCGTCTTCGGGCAATGGTTCGCATGGCTCCCCTCTATAAGTGTTCCACGGTAGCCATACTTTATTCCATTTACGTGGATTCGCCCTCTGTTGGTATATCGCCCGTTCCGTCATCATGATCATGTCCATACTTTTACACCACTGTGCCAAAGTCGGTATCTCTGCCGCTCCCCATTTCTGTGCTATATCTCGCTTTGCTAGCATCATCCCCATGACCACCCATAGTCGCCCTTGTGGCGTGAGGTCGGTCGGGCCCCACACATTCAGCAAACAAATTCTAGGGTCTGGAGTGAACGGGAGCTGTAAGGTCTGGGCGACCGTGCGCGCCACTCTCTTCCAGTACTCTATTACGTATGAACAGGACCACAGGGTGTGAAACAATGTGCCCTCCTCCCCACAGTTTCGTAAGCAATATGGGTGTTCTGCCCTCTGGAATTTGTGGAGTGTGGTGCGCGTGTAGTATACTCGGTGTAGTATCTTGAACTGTATCAGACGGAATCTCGCTGATATACCCGCCTCTCTAGGTGATGCCATTGCGGCATTCCAGTTTGCCTCATCCAGGTCCCCGACATCATCCTCCCATTTCTCTTTCAATTGTTGTAATGGGTCAGGCAAGTTATTTACTAATTTGCGATATGTGAGGGAGGTGGCGCTGGCTTCCATGTAATCAGTGAGTAGTCGGTCTTCCAAAGGGGCCGATTCCGGGACGTTGGTTCCCGGTGTCAGTACTGCTAGCAATGCGTGCCTAATCTGAATGTAGCGGTATGTCTCAGTGGTGTTTAGCTCATACTGTTCTCTCAGGGTGTCAAATGGGATCACCCCCTCCCGTGTCCATAGATCCCCCACCGTGGAGATCCCTATAGTGTCCCATTGATCAAATCCTTTACTACGTCTCAGGTTGCCCAGTGCCCTAGAGTCCCACAAGGGTGTAAGCTGTGTAATCACCCCTCCCCATTTCAGACGAGATTGGGCTTTGTGCCATAAAGTTACAGTGTGCTTAGTCGGACCTATTAGTTTCGCTGTCAGGCCCTTGTTGTAGAGTGGGGCAAGTAGTGTATTCGTGCCAAGCTGACGTCTGTCCGCTAAGTATGCCGGGTCCTCCTGCGGCGCATGCATCCATTGGTTAATCACCTTGAGGTGTGCTGCCCAGTAGTATAGTTCCAGATTCGGGAGTGCAATCCCCCCACTGTACCAGTCCCTAACCAGTTTCACCTGTGCTACCCTCGCCGGTTTATCTCCCCATAGTAGGCCTGACAGTTGCCCCGCTATCTGTTTGAAAAAGGAAGGTGGGACCAGTGCTGGCGTATTTTCCAAAACATATAGGAACCTGGGTAGCGCCATCATTTTGAAAAGTGCGGCTCTGCCCAGTAACGTCAGCGGGAGTGTCCTCCAATGGCGCACGTCCGCCTTCAGTCTATCGAGCAGGGGCCTGAGGTTGAGATCCTGAAAGGTCACCTGATCTCGGGTGATCCGAATCCCTAGATATCGAAAGGAGATGGTTTCCACCACCAAGGGGCAGTCCGCCTCCAAACACGGTGGGGTCCCATGCAGCATGTAGATCACCGATTTCATCCAGTTAATCTTGTACCCTGAGGCTATTCCCTGTCGTTCACATAATGCCAGCAACACTGGAATTCCCTCTGCCGGGTTCTCTAGGTAGATTAGCATATCATCCGCGTATAAGGACACTCTGTCCTCCCAGCCTTCACCCCAGGTGATGCCACGCAGCAGCGGTGTGGTCCTAATAATTGTAGCCAACGGCTCAAGTACCAGAGCAAATAGTAGCGGGGAGAGCGGGCAGCCTTGTCTCGTGCCCCTTGTCAATGTAATGATTCTCGAGAGATGGCCATTAGCCGTCACTCGCGCCGTGGGAGCACTATATAGGAGCCTGATCCATGCTATGAATTTTGGGCCGAAGCCCATATGTTGTAGGACTGCAAAAAGGTACCTCCATTCCACCAAGTCGAACGCCATCTTGGCGTCCAACGAGAGGATTGCTGCATCAGTTTTCAACAACGGGGCTCTTGCAATAACACCGTGCAGGCGCCTGAGATTCAGCGCCGTGCTTCTGTGCGGCATAAATCCCGATTCGTCCGGATGGATAAGGTGACTAAGGTGAGGCAACAGCCTGTTGGCCAATAATTTGGCCAGGATTTTGCTTTCAGCATTGAGGAGGGAGATCGGTCTATAAGAACCGCAATCCTCAGGGGGCTTGCCCGGTTTCGGGATTGCCACAATAGTGGCCATGCACTGATCTGGCGGCAGGTGTCCTCGTTCCAAGCTATCTATATACATGTTTAGTAGTGGGGTCGAAAGCGATTCCGACATGGTTTTATACCACTCAATCGGGATTCCGTTGGGTCCCACGGCTTTCCCTGGACGTAGTGCCACGATAGCTGCCTGTACCTCCTCAGCCGTCAGGTCTGCATCTAGGTCCTCGGCATTATCTGGCAGCAGGGTTCGGGTGGGCACCCCCACAAGTGCCATCTCCGCCATCTCCCGTGTAACCTCTATCTCAGAGGTATACACCGTCTGGAAATGATCAGCCAGGATTTCCACTATCTGGGCAGGGCGGGTGTGCAGCGCCCCTCCCCCATCCTTCAACTGCAAGATATTCCTCTGCCCCTCCCTTTTCTTTTCTAGCCAGGCTAGGAGCCTACTTGCCTTATCTCCCACCTCGTATATCCTATTCGTAGTGGCTGCTATGTTTTCAGTCACTCTACGTCTCAGGAGATCAGCATGGCGTTTCTGACACAGTTGAAGTGCGTGGAGCGTGTCCCCGGTCGGGTCAGCCGTATGAAGCTCGTTTGCCTCAGCAAGTCTGCCCTCTAGGTCTAGCAGTTCTGCTTTCTGGGTGTGTTTGTAATTCGTTATAGTGGAGATTGCTTGACCTCGGAGTACCGTTTTATAGGCCTCCCAGAGAGTCGACGGGGAGGAAACCGAGCCGGTGTTTTCTGCGAGGTAACATCTTGTCGCTATTTTAAGAGCTTTGGCCACCTGTGGGACCCTGAGGTATCCTGGGAATATCGGGTATATGCGCTTTTGGGACCGTTCTGGGATTGAGAGGGTCAGCGTCAACGGGGAATGGTCCGAGATGCCCCTTGGTTTGATCTGTATGTCGTCGACAGTAAGTAGACCCTGCCCCGGGGTAAGAAAATAATCGATCCGTGACAGACTGTCGTGGACCGCTGAGTGATAAGTGTAGTGACGGTCTGTTGGGTGCATGTGCCTCCAGAGGTCTATCAGGCCCTGCGCTTCCAGGAAATCATGCAGCCGGGAGGGCCCTGGTGTTTGTGTCCGAGATGGGAACCTATCTAGCGTGTTGTGTGCCACTGCGTTAAAATCCCCCCCTATTATGAGGTCACCCTCTGGGAGTTCCAACAGAAATTTACCCAATTCTGGGAGAGCTATCATGTGCAGTGCCGGTGGAATGTATACCGAGACCACATTTAGCCGCCTCCCCTCCCACTGTCCAAGTGCCGCTGCGAAGCGCCCCTGTGTGTCTACCTTCGTGGATTGGAGTATAAATTTGGAGGATCGATGCATCAGTATTCCTGTCCCCCGGGACCCCTTCGTGAACTCCGAGTGGGCAATCATCCGGTAGCCTTTCCTATCTAAGGCATGTGTGGCTGTGCCTGTGAGGTGCATTTCTTGCAGTAGGACCAGAGCCGGGCCGAACCTCCTTATACTGTGTAACACCAGCCCTCGCTTGACCTTGTCTCCCAGGCCCCTAACGTTCCATGACATAAGCTGTAGTGGCTCCACCGGTCCTGTCCCAGGATCCCCCCTCCCTATGTCATACCGTGTAGTATGTGTCATTGTTTCCGTGGTAGAGAAAATCGATGTATCGTATGGAGTGAGGTGCAGAGCCCTGGCCTGCGCGTGCCCTGTGCAATGTGTGTGTCCCGTGGTACCATTCTACACCTGTAAAACAAGTCAAAAAAACCGAACCCCCCCCAACCCCAACTTCCCCCCTCCCTGCCCCCCTGCTTGACGGACCCAGAACTGCCCGCCCCCCCAACTTAGCAGAGTGCCTAACCCGAAACCCAAACACAGTACTTGCTCGTCGGGTGAGGGACTCTCCGGAGTCGGCGGCCTCCTTCCATGTCCGCGGAGGACCTCCGCCCGGTGTCCTTGACGACCAGTCCAATCAGCAGTGCATTTGGTCTACACTATTAGGTCCGGGATTTCATTGTTCATCGTTATTCTCAGTGTCATGTGCCTCACTCAGTGGGGAGTGTGGATCGAGGTCCCCTCCTGATGCTTGGGAGCCCGGACGAGATCCACCTGCACGGTATTTATTCGGGCGTGTGGAGCGGCGAGGTGGGCCCGCTTGTCTCCATCCTTCCAGCCAGTCATGTGCAGCCTCCGAAGTGTCGAAGAACCAAGTTTTGTTGTCTGCCACCACTCTCAACTTGGCTGGAAACAACATGGCATAAGGAAGTTCTCTTGCCCTCAGTTCCTTTTTTACTTCAAAGAATGTCCTCCTTCTACGTGCGACCTCCGCCGTGTAGTCCGGAAAGAACGCCAGAGTTGAGTTTTGGATCTTAACTGGAGGGGAGTTTCTAGCCGCTTGCAGGATCGCGTCTCTGTCCCTGAAATTGAAGAGACGGGCAATGATCGGCCGAGGTGCTGCGCCTTGCTTTGGTCTACCCCCTGGGATCCGGTGTGCCCTTTCCACAGAGAAGAAGGCGGATAGGCCCTTGGGTTTGAGTTCTTGTTCAATCAGGTTTTCCACGTAGAGGTCCATTGCTCTCGTGTCCTCTGATTCCGGAACCCCTATAATGCGGATGTTGTTCCGCCTTGAGCGCCCCTCCTGCTCATCCAGCTTTGCACGTAGGTCTTTGTTTTCGTTCGAGATTCGCTCCACATTGATCTGGAGTTCTGAGACGTCTTCTACCAAAGATTTGGTCACAACCTCCATTGATGAAACTTTTTCGGACATCTTGTGGAAGTCAGCTCTTATCAGGGTTATTTCCGTTGAGGTTGACCCCACCGTAACCTGAACTTGCGTCAGGGCTCGCATAACGTCTTCAAGGGTTGCTTTTTTGTCCCCCTTTTGGTTGGTTGGCTTGCTCGCCTGTGCTTTGGCATCTGGTGGGGAGGCGGCCGGTTTTTCAAACGCATATCTCTCAAGACGCGACTGTGCATTGCCTCCCTTCGGACCTTTGCCCGCCATGTCCTTCGTAGTTGCCCCAAGGCGGTCGCTGTGAGCAGAGCAGTCAGGAAGATATATTTCCCCAGATGGAGTCCCGGTGTGTGCCCACCGTCGTGACTGCGGCCTTGAGGTGCGGCCGGCCAAAGGAGCTACTTTCAACGACCCTGTTCCCAGGTCCCTCGGTGAGGTTAGCTGATGGGGTTGCTCTACCGCGTGGTCCGCCGGACCTGCAGATCTGTGTCCCTGAGGGGGCGTACTTCGCTCTTAGACTGGGCGGCGTGCGTGTCCAGCTGATCCTCTCCTTGGCCCCCCTCGGTCCTCCACAGTGCCTGATGCCCCTCCACCTCAAGCCGTGATGCGTCCGCCACCTCCAGGGGCGCGCTTAACAGTCTGCGTGCCTGAGAGGACCGACAATAGACCAGGAGCCTCTTCCGTGTTTTCTGCGGTCCCTCCGCTCCCAGTCTCAGCTGGATGTTTGAGGGTGTGTTCACCCAGGATGGTTAGCGCAGACCGGCAGGGTGAGGTGCCGCCTTAGCAGTGCGGCCGTTTTCCCAGTTCCCCAATGGCCGTCCCCGTACCCCCTCTCGGGATCCTGGTGTCCCCCGTGTCAGGTCCTCCGCTGGGTGACGGTCGTTTGCCACGTCGGGTCGGCCAACCCGACCCCCCCGGCGGGGCTGATGCCTGGATCCTCCGACGATCGGGAGGCAAGATGGCTGCCCTGGGTTCCGACGGGACGGGTCCGGCCGCCCCCGGACCGATGTCTATTGCGCCCGTTCACTCACCGGGCTTCAGTCTATGTGTGGCTCTCTCCCTCTTGTAGGCCACAGTCGTGTCGCCGGTCACTCTGAGCTGCTCACCGCTCGTGTCCCTGGCGTTCCGCTGTGGGCGACCACTTCCGGCCCTTCCACGCCGACTCCGCTGCACTTCCTGTCGGCACCGTCTCGCCAGGCGGTCCCCCGGCTCCTGCGTCCTCCCAAGGCCAGAGCGGGCGAGTCGGATATCTTGGCTTCCCGCAGTCGGATTTTCCGTCTGTTTGCTGTCGGGTGTGCCGCCCGGTCCCGGACTTCAGTCCCTGCCCGCAAAGTGAAATTTTTCCACCGGATCAGTGCTCGGATAGATCTGGAGGCCGCTTCAACCGCGGAGCTCGCCCTCTAAGCTGCCACCATCTTAGGCTGCTAGCCACGCCCCCCCTTTAATGTTATTTTTAAAGAAGGAAATGTTTTATCCTGTTTTGGATAAGGATGATGAATGTAAATGTGGTCTATTGTTCAAACAATTCAATGTGCACTTATTAGTTGATTGTTTACATTTTTTAGGAAATAGAAGGTTGATTTTAAAACCTATTTTTTAAAGTACAAAATTCCTCATCATAGTGAGGCGATTCCACTCCTTTTAAATATGGAATTCTTCGACGTTGTAAGTGCTGTGGAAAGGTTTTTAAAGGTGATTCCTGCTTAGATGTGGGATCCCTTGATGATCAACCCGTTTTAAGTATTGATGTGGCATGTTGGATGTATTCCTTTTTACAGATTAAGTTCTTTAAAAACATTTTTCTGTACAGTACTGTATTGGAGATGAGTTTTGTGTTGTCATTACTATGATGTTATCAGATTTTATTTGTTAATCACATTATGTAAATGTAATTTGTACTTGTAAAGCGCACTAATACCCCAACTGGGGTGTCTTGGCGCTGTAACGCATACCGCTGTGGAACCATTCCTGGCTTTCCCCCGTGAAATGTCTACTCCTGGGCACCCCCAAGGTGAAGCCAGGCATCCCAGCTTTGGCAAAGCTAATAGGTAGTCTTTGGGCTTTGTTGATGCCGGTTTTATTTTGCTTCCGATTATGTAAAACTTTATTGTCTGGATACCAGGTCCTCATCAAAATTAAAAAAATGGCAAACAGGATAAATATTTTGTTGTCTCAGTCCATAGTACCACAGATAGGGCTTAAGTGCCATGGATAATAGTGGGGAGTCTCAAAAGTGACATTGCCTGAGAAACATAACTAGGAATTCTTTCCAAGTAGGTTGACCTATGTAATTAAGGGTGTGACTTAAAACATGTAAACGAAAATCCTGTGCATCCAATAGAGTGCCCAGCGACCAGTATTTAGGGGCCTCTCTATGAGATTTATCGTATTGACTCCAAATATATCACAGACATGCATAAAGCAAGCATGACAGTTTTGCTTTGCTAATGCTTGTTAGCAATATCAGATATGGAGTAACAACAATAATATTGCTGTGAATGATTAGAATACAAAAACTTTCAATATGGGAAATTATAAGACTGTGATCTAAACATTACTAAGGTCTGTGGAAGGGGTTGCTGCCTTCGGAGTGTCTGAATCACTCCCATTCTTTTTATTACACTTTTTTTTGCAGTCTCTCAAATATGTGTGCTCTTTTTCTCCCAATATAGGTCTGAAGCCCACCATCTGCATATCTCGCTGCTCAAATCCTTCCTATTCATCAGCCTCTTTTCACTCTCTCCTGCTCACAGGTTTCTTGCATATCCCTCAACTTCACCACTCTTACACCCAATGCACCCACTCACCTGTAAGCACAGCAGTTTCATTTACTTCCTCCTTGTCAATATTTCAACAGCTTTGTACCTACTAACACACTTTTTCACAGAATCACCATTAAAATTGGCACACTTGAACATTGCTCTGTGCGATCCATAGAGAGGTCAAGGACTGATAAACATGTTATGAAGCACTTTATGACCCACTGACAGGCACCCTGACAGACTTGCCCTACCTTTACCCTGAACTCCAGAGCTCCCAATGAAGGCCCGATTTAAATACCTACCCACACAGTTAGACGTGATTTTCTACACATTACACACTATGCAAAATTAACATGTGCATGGAAAAAACACAGTAACACCATCACATTATGGAAATAGCAAATACTTTTCGGAAATGCAAGAGTAAGTAAAACGTGAAATCTAAACAAGAACAATAGAGCTGACATTGATTAACTTAATGTTTTTACAGTAACTTTTCAGAACTTCATCAGGGTTTTTGCTTGTAAAGTTAAGGATATCAATAGAGGGCCTTGGTAGTTCCAAGCACTGAAGGAACTACTTTTTTTGTTGCAGATGTGCTCCTTGTGATAGCACAGAATGCTGTCACTCACAGTGAAGTTAGCCAATAACTTATTTGGGTTAACCCATTGTCCCATGCTATTAGCTGTAGCGGACAGAAGAAAAGTATGAATAAAAATAACAGACCAGTGGTTAACGACGGTTGGCTGAAAGCCCATGTAAGTATATTATACATATAATTTGAGTATAATCAAAAGATCTGAGCTAACGCCAGATCTAATGAAAGACTCTAAAATACTGTTAGCAATTATTGTAATAGTTCATTGCATTCTCCAATTTTAATGTGTCTCTAAGACCTTAAGTGACTTTTAGCCCCTTGCCGGGGGAATTCAGAGGGGCTGCGAAAACACTTAAACTCTGATCAGGGCTGTTCTTTTTCAATTCTTGCTTAAAACATAGCCTCAGTATCACTCACTGATCATGCATTGGCCTCAGTTTTACTGAAGTGCAGACGAGTGGGAATCCCTGGACTGGGCTTGGGTCTAACTGCAGTCTAACAAGCACAGCAGTCATTGTTATTTGAATAATATGACTGAAATGGACATAGTCAGTGTGGATCTGTCAGTATTTTATGTTAGGACCCAGAGGTGAGGATTATGCTTAAACTCTCTTCACTTTATTCACCAGCAGCAAGCTTTTCAACAGTAATAAAACCCTTTCCCATGAACCATAGGGAAAAGGTGATGCAAAAGACACACAACCAATCACAGTCCTTTAATGAGGATAATAGTCCCTCCTCTATTTTCGTGCCCCATCTTTCTTCGCTGGTCCAGCAGCAGTCAGTTAAGTGCTTGCCATTCTTCTAATATTTGTTCTAATAATGCACATGATTGCACAAATTATACTGCCCGTGCAAGTGCACTATTGCTTTTTTCTTTACAGGGGCACAGTAGGATTGCAATTCAGTGTTCCTTACGTGGCGCTAATGTAGATTTTCAAATGCGGCGGCCATGATTATGTCCTTAGGCCACTAGAAGAATGCCAATGCCCTCACACGTATGATAGAGATGCAGTGCTGTGGCCGCAATTGGTGAAAACTCTTGGTTTTCAAACCTTAGAGGTGCGCGATGGTTGCACAAGCCTTGGCCTTTTACTGCACCTACCTGAAAGCCAGACGCCCCGTCGGGGGTCTTTATCTGCCCTAAGAGCATCTTTTTCATTGAGAGGTAAACCACACCACCATTGAGCAGGTTCCTGCTATCTTTATTGTTAGACGGACCGGGAGGGTCGGCCGAGATTACGGGGAGAGGTCTCCAGGGAGAGCCGTCTCCAACGACTGTACAGGTAAGTAACTTCCCCCCCACAGACGGACACCACACAAGATTGAAGGTTAACGAGACTTTATATGCAATTCTTAGGTTACGTCGTTATGATACAAGGAGGTCTGGACTCAGGGGTCCCCTCGGTTCTGATCTCTGGTTGAGGAGAAAGGGTAGCGGGACAGTCTTAGTTACCAATGGGTTAAATAGCTCTCAATCCTCGAGCTCGGCGTGGTTGCTGATCGGGCCGTGGAGGAGCCAAGCAGGTCCCGAGATGGATGAAGGATGGTCGACGGGCCGTGGAGAAGCCAAGCAGGTCCCGATGAAGATGATGGTTACAACGGTCCGCGGCCTCGCCAGCAGATCCGGACGACGGTGAAGAATGAAGGTTACGACGGCTGTGGCAGCGCCAACAGGCAGGACGATGGTGCACAGGACAGAGCTACGGCAGCGCCAGTAGTCCGTCCAGGATGAGTTCCTCTTACGTCTCTCGACTCCAAGATACAACTGACTTCCTGCTCTGGAGCTGCCCCAGTTATAGGGCTGGCGTGCTTTGATGTCCGGACCCTCGCACTTGGAGGTCGGGAGGTCCGGGATGAGGGAGTCCAGATACCCAGCAGGGGGGTGGAGCCAGCGCCCGGGGAGGCGATGGGCGAGCGGCACTGGGCGGGGGGAGAGCCATCGGCACCTCTTTCTCCCATTGACTTGCCAAGTAGCCCGCTCACCTCCTGGGTGGAGGGTGGTGCCGGATTGTCTGAGGCTGGGCTAGGCCCAGGGTTGAGGTCGATCGGGGGCCAGGCGGCCTCGTGGCGAGGTGTCCAAGATGGCGGCCCGGGCTGGGTGCATGGGCCGGCAGTGGATCGGACCCACGAGGTTATCATGTTCGAGGGCAGGGGTCCCTGAGGGGACGCAGGGCGTGCAATGGTGGTGTGTGGTGCTTGCGTGACTGGGCTCGGGCCTGGTCGAGCCGGGGGAGAGCGGCCCGTCATGTGGCCTGTCCAACATGCGTCCCCCCCAGCTGAAGGCGGGGAGAGTTACCCATCCTCTTGGGGACTCTCTTCGTCGAGGCGGAAAAACCGGGACAGGCCATCGGCGTTGGCGTGGTCGGACCCAGGCCGGTGTTCGACTGTGAAGTCCATACCTTGTAAGGAGATGGACCAGCGTAGCAATTTTGGGTTTTCCCCCCGCATATGCATCAACCACTGCAGGGGTCGGTGGTCAGTCTGCACCCGAAAGTGGGTGCCAAAAAGGTAGGGCCGGAGCTTCTTGAGGGCCCATACCACAGCGAAGGCTTCCCTCTCTATGGTGCTCCAGCGTTGTTCCCGGGGTAGGAGTCTCCGGCTGATGAAGGCCACCGGTTGATCGAGGCCTTCGGTGTTCACTTGGGACAGGACCGCCCCAATGCCCTGGTCGGAGGCGTCCGTCTGGACGACGAACTCCCGGCTGTAGTCTGGGGCCTGGAGCACAGGAGCGGAACACATGGCGGCCTTTAACTGTTCGAACGCCGCTTGACACTCTGGGGTCCAGTTCACCTTCTTGGGCTGATTTTTTGACGTGAGTTCGGTGAGAGGCCCCACGATGGTACCATAGTCTTTCACGAACCTTCGGTAGTAGCCCGTGAGGCCCAGGAAGGCTCGCACCTCAGTTTGAGTGATAGGGGGTTGCCAGTTCTGGATGGCGGCAATTTTCAGCTGTAGGGGGGCCACTAGGCCGCTTCCCACCTGGTGTCCGAGGTAGGTCACCGACCCTTGTCCAATTTGGCATTTGCTGGCCTTGATCGTGAGGCCAGCTCGCTGAAGGGCTTGCAGCACTGCTTGGAGGTGGTGGAGGTGCTCGGTCCAATGGTGGCTGTACACAGCGATGTCGTCCAGGTAGGCGGCGCTGAACTCTTCGAGCCCCGCCAGGACCTGATTGACGAGCCGTTGGAACGTCGCTGGGGCATTCTTCATGCCGAAGGGCATGACCGTAAAGTGATAGTGGCCATCGGGGGTGGAGAAGGCAGAGCGTTCTTGTGCTCGGGGTGTGAGGCCGATCTGCCAATAACCTGCCGTCAGGTCGAAGATGCTGAGGTAGCGGGCAGCGCCCATTCGGTCGACCGGTTCATCTGCCCGGGGGATGGGGTGTGCGTCCGTTCTGGTGACTTCATTCAGGCCCCGGTAGTCGACACAGAACCGGAGTTCTGGTGCGGTCCCGGGGGCGGCTGCTTTGGGGACCAGTACGACCGGGCTGGCCCATGGACTGTCTGAGGGCTCGATGACCCCGAGCGTGAGCATCTTAGCTACTTCCGCCTGGATGCAGGCCCGTACCCGATCAGGTACGCGGTAGGCCCGGTGGCGGATAGGAGGGCTGTCTCCGGTGTCCACATCGTGCACACACCAGGAAGTGACACCCGGGGTGAGGGAGAACAGACTGGCGAACCGTGATAGGAGGGCTTGGCACTCTTGCCGTTGTTCTCTGGTGAGGGTCTCCGAGAGTCGGACCCCATCCACGGAGCCGTCTTGCTCCTGGGTCCGCAAGAGGTCAGGGAGAGGCTCGGAGTCGTCTTCAACCCCATTGTCTGTGGCCATCAAGAGGCTGAGTTCTGTTCGTGCAAAGTGGGGTTTCAGTCTGTTGGTGTGGAGGACTCGGAGCGGATTCCGGGCGGACTCCATATCGATCAGATAGGTGGCAGGACCCTTGCGCTCGATTACCTTGAAGGGTCCCGTCCATTTGTCTTGGAGAGCGCACGGTTCTGTGGGGGACATTACCCAGACCTGTTGCCCCGGCTCGAATTCAATGGATGAGGCGTTCTGGTCATACCATTTCTTCATGTCCTCTTGACTGGCCTCTAGGTTGGCTTTTGCTAGGTCTCTGAACCGCCGGGACTGGTTGCGGAGGGTGAGGAGGTACCGGAAGACATCTGGAGGACTCTTGGCCGGAGGCATCTCCCAGCCTTCTTTGATCAGGCTGAGTGGCCCCCGTACTGGGTGCCCATAGAGCAGCTCGAAGGGGCTGAAGCCTAGGGACTTCTGTGGGACCTCCCGGTAGGCGAAGAGGAGGCACGGCAGCAGCACGTCCCACTGGCGACGGAGGGGCTCTTCCAATCCCCCGATCATCCCTTTTAGCGTGCGATTGAACCGCTCAACAAGTCCGTTTCCTTGGGGGTGATAGGGGGTCGTGAAGCGGTAGGTGACCCCACACTGTTGCCAGAGGGACTTCATATATTTAGAAATAAAGTTCGTGCCTCTGTCACTGACGACTTCCCGGGGGAACCCCACACGGGAGAAGATCCCCATCAGGGCCCGGCCGACCACTGGGGCTGTCACGGTCCGGAGAGGAATAGCCTCAGGGTAGCGGGTGGCGTGGTCCACTAGTACCAGGATGAAGCGATGGCCTTGTCTTGTACGCGGGTCCAGGGGTCCCACAATGTCTATCCCGACCCTCTCAAATGGGGTTGTGACTACTGGAAAGGGTTGCAGGGGAGCCTTTAATTTGCGGCCGCTCTTCCCACTGGCTTGGCACGTGGGGCAAGATCGGCAATGCTGGTGCACATCGTTTCTCATTTTGGGCCAGAAGAAGTGGGTCACTAGGCGGCTGTAGGTTTTATCCTGTCCCAGGTGCCCTGCCAGGGGGGCATCGTGGGCCAGGTTTAGCAGGAAGTCTCTAAAGCGGAGGGGCACCACTAGTACTCGGTTGGCCCCCAGCTCGGCGATTCGTTGCTCGCTGTACAATAGATCATTGTCCCAGTAGACCCAATGAGTTCCGGAGGTATCCCCGGCGCTTTGGGCGAGCGCTTGTTGTCGGAGTCCCTCAAGGGAGGGACAGGTCTTCTGTTCCTGACGAAATTGTTCTTGTGTGGGTCCCCCTTCTTGAGCCCACTGATCAAGATTAGCGAGGTCGGAAGGTTGAGCAAGTTCGAGGGGGATGCCATGGTCGGGGGTCTCGGCGGGGGCGACCGGAGGCGGTGGCGCCGGCCATTCGGGTTCTTCCGGGTGATGGTTGGCACGGGCGGCCATGGACCGGGTGGTGACGCACGCCCAGTCTGGGACGCCCAACATCCCCAAGTGTTCTTTTCGCTCCACGGCTGCCCACGGGGAGCTTTCCAGGTCATTTCCGAGGAGGCATTCCACGGGGGCGTCGTCTCGGACCGTTACCTTCAACATGCCGGAGACCCCTCCCCACTCAAAGGGGACGCAGGCCATCCGACACAGACTTTCCGAGTTGTCGGCTGATCGCACAGGGCAGAGAACGTTCGGTAGATATTGTTCTGGGGTCACCAGATGACAGCGGACGGCTGTCACACTGGCCCCGGTGTCTCGAAGGGCTTCGGCCCGTTGTCCATTGATGCTCACCCATTGGCTGTACTTCTGGGTGTTAGCGGGTAGGGGGACCCGCGGGACCATGTCTCTTCCCCCTAAGCACGCGAGAGTCATGGCGGCTGGCTCCCACTCTTGATACTCTTGCTCGCCTGTTTCTTGTTCCTCGGAGATCTGTTCTTCCCCTAGTGCCGCGGCGGCCACCTGGCGGGGTCTTGGACTCTGATACTGCGGGCAGCTTGGGTCGTTTGCATAGTGGCCGACTCGTTGGCATCGGTGACATGTAACATTGGCTCTGTATCCCGGTCGCGCCGGGGTGCTGCCCCGGTTGGCCGGGGGGGTGGTGCTGGTAGCGGGGGCGGCCGGAGTATTGTCTCTTCCTCGTCCTTGGCCCCCTCCTCCTCCTCTGGGTCGGTAGTGACCATTGTTGTTCCTGTTCTGCTCGTAGGACCCATTCCGGCCCACTCTGGTGATCTCCCACCGGTCAGCTTCGGCTGCGAGCTGCCGGGGATCGGTTAACTTGCTGTCGAGGAGGTGTTGGCGTAGTTCAATGAAGCAATTGTTGGACAGATGCTCCCATACCATCAGATTGAACAGCTGCTCGTAGGTCGTGACGTTGTTCCCTCTGATCCAGCCTTCGAAGGCTCGGCTAAAGTACGTTACATAGTCCACCCAAGTTGTACCTGGAATGCGTGTGCAGTCTCGGAACCTCTGACGGTACATCTCGGGCGTGAGGCCATAGCGGGTGAGGAGGGCCGCTTTCATATGGTCGTAGGAGGTCATCTGGTGGTCTGGGAGCTGTAACAGAGTATCGCGGCCCTCATTGAGGAATTTGCCCCATAGGCCGGCTCCCCAGTCGGCTCTATCGATCCGGTGCGCAGTCATCGCGATTTCATAGGCCTTAAACCATTGCTGGATGTCGTCTTCTCGAAAATATTCTCGGACCACATCCTTGGGGATGTGCACTTTTTTCTCCGCGGTCCCTGGGGTGGACGGTCTGTCGGGCACCCCTAACTCTTTATTTTGTTTGCGCAGGTTGATCTCGGCTAGGTTCCGTTCGTGCTCGTACGTTAGTCTTTTTTCCTCGAGCTCCCTTTGCCTCTGTTTCTCCTCTCTTTCTTCTCGGAGGCGAAGGTGCTCTAAGTTTATTTTTTGCTCGGCCAATTTGAGTTCTATGTCCATCTTGAGTCGGGCCATTTCGAGTTCGTGTAGTCGGGCTTTTTCTCTTTCTTGGATCTCGTCTTGCGAGAGACTGGTTCTTTGCCCCTCAGGGGCCGTGTTGGTATTTTTCGCGGTGCTTTGCTCAGGGGCTTCGACATCCCCGGTCTCTGCCCAAGATTCTAGGGCATGCTTAAAATCGTCCTTGGTACTTAGTCCGGTGGTAGCGATACCTAGTTCGATGCAGAACTGCTTTAGTTCACGATGGCTGTATTCCTCTAGTTTTTCCATTTGGAACTTCTCAGTTGATCCGCTCTCTTTAGTCGACATTTGTTGTTCGTTGTGGGGTGAGCTACTCTCTGTACGTTATGCGGTGATTCGGATCGCGCCGCTGGCCACCAATGTTAGACGGACCGGGAGGGTCGGCCGAGATTACGGGGAGAGGTCTCCAGGGAGAGCCGTCTCCAACGACTGTACAGGTAAGTAACTTCCCCCCCACAGACGGACACCACACAAGATTGAAGGTTAACGAGACTTTATATGCAATTCTTAGGTTACGTCGTTATGATACAAGGAGGTCTGGACTCAGGGGTCCCCTCGGTTCTGATCTCTGGTTGAGGAGAAAGGGTAGCGGGACAGTCTTAGTTACCAATGGGTTAAATAGCTCTCAATCCTCGAGCTCGGCGTGGTTGCTGATCGGGCCGTGGAGGAGCCAAGCAGGTCCCGAGATGGATGAAGGATGGTCGACGGGCCGTGGAGAAGCCAAGCAGGTCCCGATGAAGATGATGGTTACAACGGTCCGCGGCCTCGCCAGCAGATCCGGACGACGGTGAAGAATGAAGGTTACGACGGCTGTGGCAGCGCCAACAGGCAGGACGATGGTGCACAGGACAGAGCTACGGCAGCGCCAGTAGTCCGTCCAGGATGAGTTCCTCTTACGTCTCTCGACTCCAAGATACAACTGACTTCCTGCTCTGGAGCTGCCCCAGTTATAGGGCTGGCGTGCTTTGATGTCCGGACCCTCGCACTTGGAGGTCGGGAGGTCCGGGATGAGGGAGTCCAGATACCCAGCAGGGGGGTGGAGCCAGCGCCCGGGGAGGCGATGGGCGAGCGGCACTGGGCGGGGGGAGAGCCATCGGCACCTCTTTCTCCCATTGACTTGCCAAGTAGCCCGCTCACCTCCTGGGTGGAGGGTGGTGCCGGATTGTCTGAGGCTGGGCTAGGCCCAGGGTTGAGGTCGATCGGGGGCCAGGCGGCCTCGTGGCGAGGTGTCCAAGATGGCGGCCCGGGCTGGGTGCATGGGCCGGCAGTGGATCGGACCCACGAGGTTATCATGTTCGAGGGCAGGGGTCCCTGAGGGGACGCAGGGCGTGCAATGGTGGTGTGTGGTGCTTGCGTGACTGGGCTCGGGCCTGGTCGAGCCGGGGGAGAGCGGCCCGTCATGTGGCCTGTCCAACATTTATAGATAGTTCCTTATGCCCCTGCTTGGTCTGTATTGCTACCTGATTGCTCTGCTCTTACCGCTAGGACAGGCCCAGGTACTGTTACCCATAGAAATAAGGGTCAATTTCGACCCGGGCTTAGACTCTCACTGAACCCTCTGGGCTCAGCAAATTCTGGTGCCCCACCTCATAAAGCTTGCAAGACATCGATGTGGAGGAGTCTATCTCCTACCTCCCATTTGATGATTATTGATGCGATGCCTTGTTTCTATTCGCCGGACTGTAGTCAAGGCTATAGCGCCTCTGGAGAGGAAAGTACTCCAATGTGTTTATGTCTTCATTGGTTACCTCCCTCTAGAATATGGCACCTCTCATCTCACCCGTGTGGCCCTTCACAACCCTCCAGGGTCGATGAACCTCCCGCCAAGGCGGGGCGCAAATGGAAGCACACTCTTGGGATAGATTTAGATGCCTTTGATCACCTCAAGAGAGCCTTCCTCTCTCAACTCCCCCCCCCCCCCGAATTCAGGAACCTTTGATTCCCACCCCTCGTGACCAAGGTGCCAAAGACGATTCCCCTTACTCAGCTACCCTACCCTCGCCAGAGCTGCTGAGGCTGATGATTCGCAAGGGGACTCTGATAGGGAGCCAGGCCCCTCTAGACCATGGCATCCTCGCCTCCAGCCCCATTAGACCCCACCTCCGTGGCAGATGATTTAAGATGGATGTGGGATCCTGACAACCTTATACATCCCCGCTCCAATAAATGGACTCCAGTGAAAAAGTGGTGGCCTATGTTGCCATCAGACTAAGAAAACCACTGGAGAAGGAAGATTGAGTGCACTTTTAAGTCAAATGCCCCTTCCCATCCCTAGAAGGGATGGTAGCCCTTACCTCAGAGGTCATTGCAAGAATGGGCACTTTCCTCAGTAAATACATGTGTGGCGCAAAGAAGGGCAGAGACCGCTCCTGGCGGTCTTGCCAAGAAAATTGCTTGCTGTGGTTGGCCCACTCACTAAGATATTGGATATGGTTGAGGTAGCCAAACAGTCTGGATCCCTTATATCTCCAGACATATTATCAGGCTGGGAGCTGAAGATAATTATTCTACTTCAACACCTGGTCATCAACCTCAGAAAAGTCGAGTAGCTGGTTTTTCCACCACCTCAAAATGGAAGTCATCCACCCTCTACAGCACATTCTGAGACCTCACGACTGCATGGTGTGTCTGAATCTGAAGGATGCTCATCTGACTATCCCAGTTTTTCCCCTACATAGGAGGTCTCTGAAATTCCTATAATACGTCTGACCTTACAAGTTCACTACCCTTCCATTTGGTTTCTCCTCAGCCCCTTGGTCTTTCACCAAGTTCCTGCATCTGGTCATGGAACACCTTTGCTCTCTAGGAGTGCGTCTTATAGTTTATCTGGATGACAGCCTCAAAATGGACCAATCCTTGAGACATCCATCAAAACAGTTACAGACAGCAGTCTTTCTACTCGATAGTCTAGGCTTCATCATCAACAAAATTAAGTCTCTCCTTGTCCCAGCTCAAAGGACAATGTTCCTGGGTTTCATGATAGACTCGGAGGAGACTACTCTCAGCCTTCCCTCAAAGAAGATCATGAAAATTTGTCAGCAACTACACAAAATGCTATTCAAACCAGCGACCTCCCTGAGCAGATTGCAAGGATTGTGGGACAATTGTCATTGTCCATTCAGGCAGTTTTTCTGGGCCCATTCTATTACCAGGCCATACAAAGACTCACACCTCATCACTTATGCTGAGGCCTGACTTATTCAGAACAAGTTCTATTGTCAGATGAGGCAAAGGAATACATCATCTGATGTCTCATGCATATGGAGGCATGGAATGGCCGTGTAATAAAATATTCGGGCCCAGTCTGGAGCTGATTATAAAGTCAGACGCCAGCAACATTGGCTAGGGTCTTGTCAATAGGAGGAAAATGGTCTGCTCTAGAACAAAACTTGCATATCAATTCCCTGGAACTCCTCGCAGGCTTCTTCGCTGTGCAAGGCTGCATGCTGTGTCCTGTTGAAGATGGGCAACATCTCTGTGGTACATTACATCAACCACCTGGGCGGCCCAGGGTCGAAGACCCTTTTGGTCCCAGTCCAGAATTTTTGGCACTTCTGCCTAGACAACAAGATATTGATGAAAGTGCAGCATCTTCTAGCATTGCCTAACAAGTAGCAGATTGGCATTCAGAGTATTTTTATTTTATTGTACTTGTAGAGTGCAACATTTATCTTAAGGGACATCACAGCGCTTGGAAATAGAGAGCATTTTTGAGAGGTGTTTTGTTACATGAGACATCAAAAGAGTCCTGAAAAAAGCCACGCTTTCAGCTTCTTCCTGAACCTCATATGATTATCAGTAAGGCGAAGATACAACAGGAGTTTGTCCCAGTGTGTGGCTACCAGATAAGAGATGGAGTGGCCTCCCACTCTATCTTTTTGTATGCATCTAGTCTTCGCTGCATAAAAAAGTACCCACAAGATAGACAAGTGCTCCAGGTGATAGAACGCAGGTGGGGTCTCTTCTCAGTGGACCTTTTTGTCTCACTCCTGGAGCACCAAGAGGCCAAATTCTTCAGTTGGCGGCCAGACCCCCAAGCAGCAGTGACGGATGCCTTCCTATAAGAGTGAAGTCAAGACAACGGATATGCGTTTCCCCTTTTTGCCATGGTAACAAGTATGTCCGCGCAGATACGAAAGCAGACCACGGATTTGGTGGTCATTACACTGATATGAAGGTCACAATGTTGGCTTCCAGTTTTGGTGGAACTTTCTTAGGATTCTCCAATACTCCTACCCCTATTTTTGGACCTATTTCAGGATCCTGAATTTGGAGTTCCGAACCCACACTATCTTGTGATGAACAGACAGTTTTTTCTCATGGCATGGAGGATTACGGGTAACATTGGAAAGTCCCAGTACCTTTGTGGGAAGCTGAACAACTCCTGTCAAAGGCCTGTTCAGATGGTACCATCAAAGGGTATAAGTTTGCCTGGACAAGATGGATGGACTGGTGGGTGTATGCAGAGGGATGTGGATCCCGTGTTGTCCAACGTTATCTCCATTCTAAACCTTTTGTCCACATTGGTATCAGAAGATATAGCCTACAGATCTGTGAACACCTTCGTTCAGCCATTTCAGCGGGACATTTCCCAGTGGACGGATCCCCAGTTGGGGAATACCTGCTGGCCAGGAAATTGATGAGGGTAGTAAGACTTTCTGTTTTGCCATAACCCAGATTTTCCTTCTGTTGGGATGTTTATAAGGTCTTCCAAATGTTCCTCTCCTCGAAGAGCAATAAGTACCTGTCCAGGAAGAAAAGCTCAGGTAAGCTGGCTATTTTATTGTGTCTACTTTCATGCAGATGGGTCTCACATGTTCAAACCCTCGACATTATAGGTAGAGTTTTTACCCCAGACGGGGTCACTTTTAACATGTCTACGAGGACAAAATGCAATTCCAAAATAATTTCTTAGCCTGCCTTTAATTATATCTCCATGTTGTGTGTTGCATGATGTATCAAGGCTTATGGGGATAATACTACAGAATTCAGATCCCGTGGTGAGTGACAGCTCTTGATTTCAATTAGGAAACCTTTCAAGGCTGTTTCCTCTCCCACTATAGCCAGGCGGGTCCGATGGACCGTGCAGGAGGTCGGGAATTGATACCTCATTGTTTGGAGCCCATTCGGCTCAAGACACTAAGGCATCAAAGGCTTTTTCTCAAGGAGCCAGACTGGAGAACATTGTGAATGTTGCAGATTGGTCCTCGGATTCCACATTTGAAAGATTTTACTTTTAACCAAAACAGGACATGTCCTCTCTGGTGGTTAATCGCTATGAATGAACATAATCCTCGCCTTCGGGTCCTGAAATAGAATGAAACATTTCCTTGCTCTCATAACAGGTAGTTTCAATTCAATTAAGCACAATGAGGCAAGGATTATCCCTCCCAGCAATCAGGAAGAACGTTGCCGTCCCAGCAGTAAGTTATACCTTTAAGAAGGCCTCGTATGAGGAGTAAGTACTCCACTTTTTCTAATAATGTTTGCTTCAATACATAATTTAAGTGTTGTTACACGTGGTATTAGTTTGAATAATGAGTATCTTTTTCAATGCTTAGTAGGTGATTGATAAAGTTGCTTGTTTTTTTTCATTATTAAGAGTGGAATCATCCAAGCCAGAATAAATTGCAGAGAAGAGATGAATCATGTCAGGCGAAGAAAGAGGGGCCCGAACATAGAGGAAAGACTGTGTGTTTTTTGTATCACGTTTTCCCTATGGTTCATGGGAAAGCTAGTTAATAGTTTTGAGGAATGTGCTGCTGGTCCTTGCCTCTGTGCCCTTAATAGAATTAATATTCACACCGGAGATCCCCAGGGATAAGCCCAACCAGGAATGTACTAATCCTTTTAATCTTGAAAACTCACAAGGAAATACGTCTGGTATATTGACAAAAAAAGCAGGTATGTAAACAAGTGAATGTGTGACAGATCTGTTGGAGATGAGATCCTACTAGGACAAGAACCCTCACTCACCCAAGGGTCACATGCTTCATCATGGGGTTCCCTCCTCACACCCGGACTACAAGGTCCATGGTGTGGGCTACGACTTCCTATTTGGGGTGGAGCTGAGGTGTTTTGTGATAGGGAAGGTTTTATGGTAAGCGAGGGACAAAGAGAATATACAGTGAAAATTAAAACTACCTCCAGGATACCTAATAAACTTCATTCCGTGGCCCACTGAGGATAGGGTTAAAAAGAGGACCGGGGTTAGGAAAAAATATATATACCCCTTTCAATGGTGAGTGGTCAATGTCTTTCTGCCCCCTCTGGTCCCCAAACGGGGTTCCAGGGAATTCATCAGGACGGAAAATTATAAATAGTCACTCTGTGTGTATTGTGATAAACAAAACATTATACTTGCCAACCAGAACGGTGTGGTGTTTTCCATAAATAATGTTCACCAGGAAGACAATATCTGGTAAAAGCACGATAGACTTATTTCACCTCATCCACCAACAGCTCAGGGTTAACTGACTCTCCTAGAATCTCTATAACATTCTTGGTTAATATTCCTAAGAGTATGTAAGGCAACATTCTGCATAGCTAATACAGACATAAAGCTGGGACATAAAACTGAAAGAAATACTAGAACAAATGTCACACATCTTCCTCTTCAACAAAAAACAATAACAGAAAAAATGCAATAAAAAACACAATAAAGATGCAATGACCTAGAATAATGATCAACTACATGAATGACCAGAAGAAAACTATTAACTGATGGTTCATACATAGTCTTTCATATAAACTGGAAGTCTACATACTTTTTGACTTCTTTTCCTGACCACATTTGGAACATGGAATGAATTTAATGTGGAAGGTAAAGTATTGTACAATTTGTCTAAAGAAATATGATTCTCACGAGTTACAGACTTGTCACTTTTAACTAAGACAACTTGACTTTTATTCCAAATTCTCCCATCACTAGTTTTGATGGCAGTTTTGAAAATTTTGACAACAGGTCTAACATTGGTATGCTTTGACCAAGGTTTAGCTCCAACAGGAGCTTGAATCTTGACATGGTCACCAACTTTTACCTCAAAAAATTGAGAATTTTTCTTTTCACCTAAATACAACTTTCTATCTACTTGTTTGGAAATTTCCCTAGTTCTCCAGTCTCCTATCCTATTGTCCACAAAACCCTTGTTGAGATTCCTCCAACCAGGGCACATAACAGAGTTAGGAATTCTACCCTTGAACAAATCAAAAGGAGATTTTCCAGTGGTTAAATGGGGAGATAAACGATAGGCAATAATTCTATCCTGGAGGGTTTCTTTCCAACTCAAACCATTAACTCTTGTAAGTTGAATACTTTCTTTAAACATCTTGTTTACTCTCTCAATAGCTCCATTAGTTTCCGGGTGCTATATAGAACATCTCTTATGAACTATACCTCTGTTTGAGAGAAAACTCATTTGAAGAGAATTGAGGACCATTATCAAAAAGAAAGCTGTTAGGAAAACTCTCTCTTTTAAAAATATCATCTAAAAATGTAATAACACATTCTGTGGAAATCTCTCTAACAGCACCAACTTCAATCCACTTAGAATATAAGTCTAGAACAACTATCAGATACAGAGTATCACTAACTCCATGTAAGGGAACTAAATGTCAATTGCAATTTCATCCCAAGGATGAATAGGAAGATTTCTGCACACCATTGGAGATTGTCGTGTCTTCAGAATGTCATCACTTGCATTACACTCCGCACACTCACGAACCATTCACTCAATCTCCAGATTCATACCTTGCCACCAAAATTGTTGTCTTAACAATTCTTTTGTTTTCACAATACCTGGATGACCACGATGCGCAAAATCAAGCAATCTTTTCCTTACACCTTCAGGTGGAACTAGTTTGGTACCTCTAGCTAATAAACCATCCACAACAGAAAGTTCATCACCAATAGGAGACCAAGGTTTGCTTAATCTCACTTTATTCTTCAACATTTGCATAACATTTTTAATCACACTATCTTCCTCTATTTCACTCTTCCAATCAATCTCACTAACAGCTCCCTGGGTAACTTCACACACGTTAATCACATCATCATCCTGACTGACCTCATAATCAGTACATTCATCAACCTTTACTAATCTTCGCAAACAATCCGCTGATTTGTTAACCACACCTGGAATATAGTCCACTTCAAAATTGAACTCTTGCAGAGAAATGATCCACTTCTTTATTCTTGACAAAATGGCATCCAGACCCTTTTTTCAAAACACTTCCTTCAATGGTTTATGGTCAGACAGAGCCTTAACCTTTATACCCCAAATCAAATTGTTAAACTTCCTTAATGCCCAAAATATGGCTAAAGACTCTTTCTCAATGACTGAGTAATTGAGGTCTGAGCCCCTGAGACATCTGGATGCACAAGCAATACAACAATCTTTTCCATGCTTTTTCTGAATCAGAATTGCACCAAGTCCCTTATCAGTAACATTCGTCATTATGAAAGTAGGATCACTAGGATTAAACGCCATGAAGAGAGAACACATTACCAAGTTCAGCTTTTAAGGATATAAACTCTTCTCTACACTCAACTGAAAAGTGAAATGTGGAATTTTTAACTGTAAGTTTCCTCAAATTATATGTTTTCTTTGCATATTCAGGTATGAATTTACTATAAAATTCAACCATCCCAAGAAATGAGAGAAGCTCACCTTTATTGAGAGGTTCAGCTATGTTGACTATGGTATCAACTAGTTCTTTTTTTGGAAACACTCCTTGTCCAGTAATCTTGTGACCAAGATAGTTTGCCTCTTCTACCCCAAATTTACATTCATCTTTTTTTAAAGATAAACCTGAATCTCGTAGATGTTCCAACACAGCACAAACTCGTACATTATGCTCTTTCATCGAGTTTCCAAAAATAAGTAAATCATCCTGGTAACATTTGACACCACCAAGACCTTTAAGAACTCTAGACATAATACGCTGGAACACCGAAGCAGCTGAAATGAGGCCAAAGGGCATCCTGCGAAACGTATAAGTACCCATGGGAGTGATAAAGGCTGTCAACTCCTGAGAAGGTTCATCTAGTTCATCTTGTTGACGTAAATCTTCTTATTTCTACTTTAGTGTTGAGGTGAGTTCTTCTTTCCCATCCTCATCGCCATAATAATGTGGTGTTTTCCATAAATAATGTTCACCAGGAAGACAATAACTGGTAAAAGCACGATGGATTTATTTCACCTTATCCACCAACAGGTCAGGGATAACTGGCTCTCCTAGAATCTCTATAACGATCTTGGTTAACATTCCTAAGAGAATGTCAGGCATCATTCTGCATAGCTAATACAGACATAAAGCTGGGACATAAAACTGAAAGAAATACTAGAACAAATGTTGCAAACTGCCAGTCAGGTGATGGCCCATATATACTCGGGGTCCACCGTTATTCTGAAAATAATGACAAAAAGGAGAAAATAGATCAAAGTGCAGAACAATAACATCACATTTCACAATTGAAATAATCGTTAGGTAAGTATTTCATGCATAGTGTACATGGCAAAAACCACAAAAGTACCAAATGTTCAATTTTTCAGGCTAGTCATATGTGCTGCTCCAGTCTTATGACATTCAATGCCTTCTCTAATTTAATGGAAAGCGTTGTCCACCCTCAAGCCTCTGGGTACATCCTGAAACGCCCAACTGGAAGTGAAGTGTAAAAGACATATAGGGCCATAGAAGTGTAGTAAGCTTCTCTCAATTGTGAAAATAGCCACATTAATTATTTTATAAAGAGCAACAGTCATACTTTATGACTATAAATTCAACTCCCAAGCACAAGTTAGCGTTTAGTAATGGTTTCCCTGTTTAGCATACATCAACAATGATTCAAAACACAATATGGACAAAGTCTTTAAATTCTTTCTCTTCGGGCTTTATTCTGTTGATTTCAGCCACAGCCAGCCCATGTTTCGTCGTAATGGAGCGTGATCCCACAACTTCATCAAGGCTCTATTCTTCCTAGAGTTGAAATTTTAAATGTGGTGATATTTCCAACCCACAAGGGGTTTCCGAGGGGTCTCACGACCGTCGTGATGCGAGAATGTTTCAATTATTATATCCAAGTATTCCAAGTAAAACGTGTAGCTGCCGAGTGTTGGAGAGACACTCGGCAGCTGACTTTACCGTACACGGGATACGCGTTTACTTTAAGAGTGCCAAACTTTGGAATTTGGATGACTGCACGTTTTACTTGGAATACTTGTGTATAATAATTGAAACATTCTCGCATCACGACGGTCGTGAGACCGCGTGGAAACCCCTTGTGGGTTAGAAATATCACCACATGTAAAATTTCAACATTTGGAAGAATAGAGCCTTGATGAAGTCGTGGGATCACGCCCCATTACGACGAAACACGTGTTGGCTGTGACTGAAATCAACAGAATAAAGCCTGACAGAAAGAATCTAAAGACTTTGTCCATATTGTGTTTAGAATCATTGTTGATGTATGCTAAACAGGGAAACCATTACTAAACACTAACGTGTGCTTGGGAGTTGAATTTATGTTTATAGGGTTTTTTTACTCTTGATTTGTGGAGTTTAGTGGTTCTCCACACCTTTAAGCACCGTTTACTTAGAATTTTGTGAAATTTACAACTTGTGCGAATCTGCCAAGTGGCGCCAAATTCCCTATACCCAATACCACGTTACTTACAATTTATATACTTTATGACTATGAATTATTTTCCTGTGTGTTAACCCTTTTTCATCAAGAAAGTTAATTTTCTAGGCACCAGTAAATTGTTATCGCTCCAGGGGACAGTAGAAGGTTGCGAGTCAGCACCCTTATCAGTATGCTCCTACATGGCGGTTTATTAAAAAAACGAAATATTCTGGATCTTGAACACAGTCACTGTTTCAGATACAATGCTCGGGCTGACCAGCATCCATACCCAATGTCTGGCTGGGTGCGGTCCGAGCAGAAACCGCGTTTACACTTATGAGGGCACAACTCCGCTAGCAGAACAACGTGGAGTGCGGTGATGGTGCTTGTGAGTCTGCCTAAGCTGGGTAGCTGATCACAACTCTGCTAGCAGAACAGTATGGAGTACCATGACGGTGTGTGTGAATCTGTCTCAGCTGGGGTAGCCGATTGATGGCGAGGCTTACCTGCGTTTATTGGTGCTGTTTGAAACGAACGTCTCAGCGATGGTAAGATTGGCCTCCGCATGGGTCACATTTTAAAGGAAAGACAGTGATGTGCAGTGCTAAACTATGCACATCACTGACGCACATGAAATCATGGGAGCTGTAGTTGGGTAAATTTCTGAGCGAATACTAAATGTGTATCCAGAAGGAATTCATATTAAGGACCAACACTGTTTGGAATAGTCCGGGTCCTAGACTAGTTCAAGGTTAGTCATTGTTTAGCCCATGCCTATCACTCCTAAGTCTGAAGACCCAACGTTGTTCCCTTAAGAAAGGGAGCCCATGGCTGGTGAATAATTTGGTTTGTCAAGAACCACCCATGTTATGTCATTCTCAGTATGAGAATGTTCTAGAAAGTGTCTAGTAAGTCTTGTGTTAGTCTTTTTACATCTCACCAAGCTTCGATGTTCAATGGTTCTTATTCTAATCTTTCGAGTAGTCAAGCGTATATAGTTCAATCTGCAGGGGCATCTAAGTAAATAAATTACCCCTTCTGTGTGCAATTAGTGTGTTTTAAGAGTTTCCGTGGTGTGCGAAGGCCCAGTTCTATTTCAGATGATGTGAGAGTGTGAGGGCAAACCAAGCAGTTTTGGTCCTTAATAATATAACAATAGGTAGGACCGGGTGGGATTTTGGTGATTTCTGTGATACCTATGAACTGTCTCCTACAAAATCACTACCACAAATTAATTGAGAAGAAAATAAATGACAGATTAGAATGCACACCGTTAATGAATAATTGAATAGTAGTCTCAGAAATTATTCCTCAATTGACCAAGCACAGGTATGATAAATGAAATTGTCCATGTATCCAACACGCATATGAATCCCTTCTGGATTCACATTCAGTATGTGCTCAGAAACTGACCCAACTACAACTCCCATGATTCCATGAGTGTCAGTGATATGCACGCTTTACTGCTGCACGTCACTGTCTTTCCTTTAAAATGCGACCAGGGCGGAGGCCAATCCGACCCCCACCGAGACGTCTGTTTCAAATAGCACCGACATACAAAGGTTAGCCATGCCAACAATCGGCAACCCAAACTTAGGCACATTCACAAGCACCGTCACAGTACTCCGCACGGTTCTGCTAGCGGAGTTGTGATCGGCTACCTCAGCTTAGGCAGATTCACACGCACAATCAATGCCCTCCACATTGTTCAAGCGGAGCGGTGCCCTGATAAGCGTAAGCACGGTTTCTGCTCAGACCGCACCCAGCCAGACATTGGATATGGAAGCTGGTCGGCCCAAGCATTTTTTCTTATTCAGTGACTGCGCTCAAGATCCAGAATATCAAGTTCTTTTAAATAAACCTCCCTCTAGGAGCATACTGATAAGGGTGCTAACTTGCAACCCTCTACGATCTCCTGGAGCAATAACAATTTAAGGGCAGGGCATGGCTAAGCAGTGTAGCTCAATGGCCTCTGTTCTGTAGGGCTCCATAGCCTCCGATCTACCCCACAAATCTGTGACAATTATCCGCCTACTCTGCTGCGTGAATCAGCAACCGGAGTGTATACTGACCCCGCGGCCGAAGAAACGGGATCTGTGGCTGCTTTCAGAGCCAAAATATCCCCATCGGAAGAACGCGGCCGGCAGGCCATGTAAAGCCGGGACCTCGCATGAGGAAGAGCTGAGGTGTGCGTAGTGACGTTGGTGGCAGGACCCTGGGCGAGGCACCTGGTGCATCGCACCTCACTATTCCCCCCGCGCAGCTATCGGAACAACAGCGACGGGAGCCCCATTAGTGCAAGGATAAATCTCAGCGAGGAGATGAACTTCGAATTTTAATATAACAGACCTGGGGGTGGTGTGCAAGGAGGGAAGCGCCCGCCATGGACAATTTGGCCGGAGAAGTATCCTGAGCGCAGCGCAGCGGGTGAGAGTCCCCTTGTTCCTCCTGCTGCCCCGGACGAGACAGTGTTTGCAGGGGGAAAGCATAAGTACTTCAAGAAGGGCACTTTGAATATCACATGGATACAGGAATATACAAGGAAATCCCCTGAGGCACGCGGGGCCCAGATTTCAGTTTCAGTAATTGGAGCCTCGATAGGGGTTGATTAGGCGGGGGCTGTGCGGAGTGGAGCCCATGCTAGATCTGCAGTTACTAATTGACTGGCAAGTTTTGCAGGATTCCGACAACCACGGACCAGATTGGGGAGCACGTTGAATCGAACAGTAAGGAGCCACAGGCAACTAAAATGGCGACCACACATGGCCTCAAAACAGTACAGTCCAACAAACTGGAAAAATATGCATTCTCAAAAGAAGGCGTCTCGGTCCCATCACCTAAGCACAATGCAGTAGAGGACAATGTGAGCATGGGCAAAGAACCCGCCCTGAAAGATATCATGGCCGCTATTGCAGATATAAAAACCTCACTCGAACATAAAATGGACACTATAACATTAGAGGTAAATCTCATTTGTGCAGATCTCAATAAAAACAATTAGCGACTTAAACAAGTGGAACTAAAAACTACCGGCCTGGTAGAGGATGCCTCACAAACACAGACTGATATTACCGAGCTGCAGTCTTCCCCCAAATTTGCTGAAAATCAACTGAACGATTATGAAGGGCGCCTCAGACGCAATAACGTGCGTATTTTAGGAGTTCCCGAAAAAGCGGAAGGAGAATCAGTGGATCTGTTCGTGGAGGATCTCATTCTGTGGAACCTCAAACCCAAAGGCCTAAGCAACATCTTCGTTATTGAAGGAGCTCATAGAGTCCCGGGGGGTCGGCCAAAACCCGGGGCCCCCCCATGCCCGATCCTGGCCAGGATCCTCAACTATCGAGACCGAGACACAGTACTCCAACACGCCAGATCAAGTCCCCCACTCAAACTTGAGAATGCTGAAATCACCTTTTTCCCGGACTTCACTCAGATGGTCCAGAAACAGCGGAGATCCTTTCTGGGAGTCAAGAGAACGCTCAGGGATAAAAGCATCAAATTTGCAATACTTTTTCCTGCCAAGCTCCACGTGGAAGCAGACGGGAGAGCTTGGTTCTTTGACCACCCAGAGGTAGCTGTTGACTGGCTGTAGACCCAGAAAGCATGAGACCAGTATAATATCATTGGTAGGAAGAGGTCCAGAGCTCAGTGGGAACAAGTAGAACCTCAGGAGATGCCGGACCCCTACGAACACCTCACAGGACTAGACTGTAGCAGCCGATGGACTGGATAGAACATCATGAGACTGGCAACGGGGAAGTACTAAACCTAGTACCCAGAACACTCAATGACACTCCTTTCTCACTCGAAGGGATATATGACTTGTTCATTTGGGGGCGGGTAGGGGGTGGCGGGGCACCACGCATCCCGCCTTTCTACTTTTAGTATTGAAATGGGGTGACAGGCACTCTGCCAGTTTAGAATGGGCAGTTTTAAGTCCAGTGGGCAGGGAAGCAGGAAGGGGGCGGTTGGGAGGGGGTGTTGTATTTGTTTTTTGTTCCACTTGTTACATTGACAAGCACTGTAATTGGCATGACCGAGGCTGTTAATTTCACCATTGGATTTGATGTCTACGCAGTGGGATAAGAGTGCCAGAATCCTGAGCTGGAATGTCAACGGGCTTGGGGACAAAGTTAAGTGCAGTATATTTCTTCAATCTATCAGGAAACAAGCCCCTGGCGTTCAGGAGACACACTTGATAGGAAGCTCATGTAAGGCTATGTGCAGATTGGGATATAAACTTGTGGCACATGCTGGGTTCACAACTATCATGTTAACAAATACATTCCCCCTTAGTGTAGATTCTACCTGGTCCGATGACAGGGGCCGCTATGTAGGTATCACTGGGTCCTGGGAGGGGCGAACCATAACGCTAGTGTCTGTTTATGTCCCACTGTGCCTTCAAGCCACAACATTCCAGACCTACGCATCACTCTCCTTTCATTGCCAGAGGGAATTATGTAGCTGGGAGGGGATTCCAAATCTGTAGGATCGGGTGTACTGGATCGCTACTAACAGATGGCTGCCAGAATTTCTGGACGCCATGGGAATGGTGGACGGATGGCGTGCCTACAACCCTGACAGCATTCAACAAACTTTCCGCTCTGGGGCCCACGGTAGCCTGTCAAGATTAGACTATATACTGATTCCTAGCCCCCAAGTCTCCAATATTTATGAAATCAGACACTTAGCTAGGGGGATTACGGATCACTCCCCAGTGTGCGTACATATACTCCTGGATCAAGTGAGGGTAGGCAGGGTGGTCCCCATTAACCCCTGGTATTTGCAAAACACCAAAACCCGTAAGGAGCTCACTAAGCCAGTGGACACGTATTTTCATGAAAACTCAGGCACGGTAGACTCCTCCTAAATACCCTGGGAAGCCTTCAAAGCAGTAATTAGGAGGGAAGCTCTATCCCTAATTTCGGGACAAAAGAAGGAACAACTAAGGGAAGTGTTCAGTATAGAGGGTGAAGAGAGACACAGAAACAATGGCCACACCAGAAAAGCTACACCTGCTATGTCCTAAACAGGAGAATACAAGGCACTGGCGATGGAGAGGGCTAAAGCCCTGTGAAGGAAAAACTTGGGAGAATTTATGACCATGGGGATAAGGCCAGAAAACTGATAGCCTGGCTCGAGAGGTGCGAGTGGGGGAACCGATTGGTCCCCGTATTGCACAACGCTATTGTCATTAACATTACTGACCCTCAGGAAATAGCAAATACATTTGCAGGACATTTTCGTGGGGTGTACACTGCGACAGCACCCTATACCAAGGACGACTCTGCTGGATTGTTAAGGGATATTGTCTCACCACCCTTTCCGAGGTGGACCCGCAATTAATGGACAGCCCTTTGACAACAGACGAAATAGGGCAGGCAATCAGGTCACTAAACTCAGGGAAAGCCCTTGGCCCTAACAGCATTCCGATCAAACTCTATAAACTTAACCCTGACAAATTGTCCCCTTATCTCAAGAACATGTTTGAATAAAGCAGAGAAATAGGTGAGCTGCAAATAGACCAACGCATAGCTAACGTAGTAACCATTCATAAGGAAGGCAAACCCAAAACGGATTGTGCCTCATATAGGCCGATCTCCCTCCTTAATGCTGAGCCCAAGATCCTTGCCAAAGTCTTAGCTAACCGACTCAAAGATAATCTTAGACCTAGTACACCCAGACCAATCCGGTTTCATACCACATCGGAACACTGCGTTAAATTTGCGCCGAGTACATGGTGTCCTAGGTAGGGTAAACACTATCCTTGAACCGGCTGTCCTTGTCTACTTAGATACCACCATGGTGTTCGACACCATTGAGTGGCCCTACCTCATGGCTGTCCTTCGAAAGCTGGGTTTGACCCGAAATTTCTTCAGTGGGTCCACCTCCTGTATTCGAAGCCGCTAGTATAAGTCGTGGTGAATAATAACAAATCAGACACATTTGCCCTAAGTCGGGGTACTCATCAGGGGTGCCAGCTCTCCCCTTTGCTATTTGCTCTTGCTTTGGAATCCCTGGCGGCGTGGATCCACCGAGACCCAGTCATTCGTCGTATGCCTTGGTCACCTACATGGGAGGACCGCATCTCGCTATATGCAGATGATATTTTACTCTACTTAACTCACCCCAAAAAATCTCTAATTGCAGTTTTGGACAACTTGGCAGTGTTCGGCATATTTTCTGGGTTTAAAATTAATTGGACTAAATCCCACCTGTACGTCCTTCAGGGAGGCTTGCTCACCCTGCCAAGTGACTGTCCAGTACAGATTAGTACCACAGGATTCAAATACTTGGGAATATATCTCTCCTCAGATCCTGCAGTTCGCTACCAAAACAACCTCCTTCCTCCGATGCTTCGCTTAAAACAAGTTAAAGCCAGCTGGAAATCTCTCCCCCTCTCTCTTCTGGGCAAGGCAGCACTATTTAAAATGATATCCCTCCTTTGTTTTCTCTATGCTCTACAAAACTCCCTTTACCCTGTCCTCCCAAAATACTTTAAAGATATTGAACACCTCTAGAGAGACCTATTGTGGAATGGAGCGCCACGCATAGCCTTGAATAAACTCACACTGAAATGGTATGATGATGCCATCAGTCTCCCAGATATAAAGAAATATTACTGGGCTGCACACTTTGCAGCTATCAATCATTGCACATATGTGGCCTTAGCAACCCTGGCTACCAGATGGACAGGTGGCTCCTCCCAGGAGGGAATTATAATAGATCACTTTATTCGAAGCCCGACTGGTCTAGACTGACAGGGCCCGATTCACAGAATGAACTTACTACTTTTGGCATTCACAGAATGCATTTACTACTTTTGGTATTCACAGAAGGAACTTACTCATTTCGGTATTCACAGAAGTTAGGACTACTAACTTTAGGACTCCTAAATGCCTTCTGTGAATACCGAAAGTCTTAAAATTAGGATTTTTCTCAATTTAGTAGTAGTAAAGTTAGGAGTCCTAACTTTACTACTACTAAATTGAGAATAATCCTAATTTTAAGACTTTCGGTATTCACAGAAAGCATTTAGGAGTCCTAAAGTTAGGAGTCCTAACTGTACTACTACTAAATTGAGAAAAATCGTAATTTTAAGACTTACGGTATTCACAGAAGGCATTTAGGCGTCCTAAAGTTAGTAGTCCTAACTTTACTACTACTAAATTGAGAAAAATCCTAATTTTAAGACTTTCGGTATTCACAGAAGGCATTTAGGAGTCCTAAAGTTAGTAGTCCTAACTTCTGTGAATACCGAAATGAGTAAGTTCATTCTGTGAATACCAAAAGTAGTAAGTGCATTCTGTGAATGCCAAAAGTAGTAAGTTCATTCTGTGAATCGGGCCCAACGGCCCCACCGGCCGCTCAGTCACAGTATGACACACTGCAAAATAGGTCCCTTGGATAGGAATTTAAGCTGACACTCACAACCCCCCTATGGGATTCTGCACAACTGGGTAATCTGTGGACATCAAAGGGATTTGATAAGTGTGACTTAATTGGCATCTTGCAAATTAAAGATATTTGGGACAGGGAGGGAATGAAACCCTTTACCACTCTCTAGAGTCAGCACGACCTAGCCAACACTGAGATTTTCCCCTACAGACAGATTAGTCATGCACTGCATTCCACCTCTCAAAGAACACACCTCTTCCAAGTCGTCCCCGTTGGAGGATAGAATTCTGGATGGCCACATCCCAGATAAGACTATTTCATTCATTTATAATAAATTGATAAACATCATGGAAAACCCCCTCACAGTACTGCGACAGAAGTGGGTGGTGGATGGCATCGAAGTAGATGACAAGGAGTGGCAGGAGGCAATATCCTCCCCCCAGGTGGTGGCCATTTCAGCCCGACTACGACTAGTCCAACTTAAGATCCTACATCAGATATACATGACCGCCCCCCGGTTGGTGCTAATGGGGAGAGCAGACTCAGGAGACTGCCGCAGAAGATGCGGACTAATCAGTAAATTTATGCAAATTATATGGGAATGTACTCTCATTCAAGCGTATTGGAGGGAGGTAAAAATAGTGATGAGTGAGGTCCTTGCTGTCGACAATTTCCCTGAGGCACGCAGATGTATGCTGAATATATGGGAGCCAACGGATCTTAACACTTACCTTACGCAGTGGGCTACTTTGGGATTCATTGTTGTTAAAAGGAATATTGCACAGGCCTGGGGAGCGGTAACACCCCCCCCCCCCCCCCCCCACTCTGGAGGTATGGGAAACAAGTATGGAGTGATGTATGTTTAGAGAAAAGACAGTGTACACTGCCTGAGGCTATCCCAAAAAGTTGTCACGCATATGGTCACTTGGAACTCATATCGTGGAGACATCTGTGACCCCCCAAAGTCCTGAATTAGATGGTTTGCTCCTGCCCTGAATGATCCATACTGTGTACAATGTGAAGAGAAAGTGCCTCTATTTGTCATGGCTGTAAACATTCTAAGCTGATTGCTTATATGTTGATGTTTGTTATTAAAAAGATTTATAAAAAAGTAAAAATGTAAGGGCATCTAGAAAATTAGCTCTCTTGACGCAAAAGGGTTAACAAACAGGAAAGTAATTTGTAGTCATAAAGTATGACTGTTTCCATGTATAAAATAATTAATGTGGCTATTTTCGCAATCAATACGTTTCCTCACAAGAAGACTAAGCATCTAGAGAAGCTGCACTACACTTATATGGTCCTATGTGTCTTTTACACTTCACTTCCAGTTGGGCGTTTCTGGATGTACCTAGTGGCATGAGGGTGAACAAAACTTTGCATTAAATTAGGTAAGGCATTGGATGCCATAACACAGGAGCAACACATATGACTAGCCTGACAAATGGAACATTGGGTGCTTTTGTGGTTTTTGCCATGTACACTATGCATCCATGCATGAAAGACATACCTAACGACTATTTTATTGTGAAATGTGATGCTATTATTCTGCACTTTGATCTATTTTCTCCTTTGTGTCATTATTTTCAGAATGACGGTGGACCCTGAATATATATGGGCCATCGCCTGCCTGGCCGTTCTGGTTGGCCAGTATAATGTTTTTGTTTATCACATTACACACTGAGTGACTTTATATAATTTTCAGTCCTGATGAATGTCCTGAAACTTTGTTTGGGGATCACAGGGGCCAGAAACATGTTGACCACTGACCATTAAAAGGGGTATATATATTTTTTCCTAACCAGAGTTGTCTTTTTAACCCTATCTTCAGTGGGCCACAGAATAACGTTTATTATGCACCCTGAAGGTAGTTTTAACTACCACTGTATATTCCCATTTTTGCAGTCTGTCCCTCGCTTACCCTAAAACCATTCCTCAACACAAAACACATCAGCTCCTCCCCACCTGGGGAATCGTAGCCCACACCATGGTCCTTGCAGTCCGGGTGTGACGATGGAACCCCTTATGAAGCATGTCACCCTCGGATGAGAGAGGGTTCTTGTCCTAGAAGTATCCCTTCCCAGGCAGCATCGTCACACATTTACTTAATTACATACCTGCTATTGTGTCAAGATACCAGACGTACTTCTTTGTGAGTTTTCATCCTTAATAGAATTGAAATGTTCCTTTACGAGAGCTAGGAAACTTTTAATTTGCCTTGGGTTGTCTACACCTGGTGCCCTAGCCCTCCTCACTTGTCACAGAAATCAATTTGCCAGGAAATATTCTGGGTTATATTTAGGCCAGTGCACTTATCAGTCTCTCATTCAATCACTCTTAGGGTAAACTGAAAAGTTGCATTTAATTTTGATTAAGTAGTTATATTTCAAATCGCTTTGCTCAAATACTACAGGCAAACTCCTCCAATGAATAATTTCCCTTTGGTTTCAGATTATCAAATGCATTAGGAATTTGTCCTAGCTATCTGGAATTACATAAATTATGGTT